>NC_142955.1:1186131-1306896 GCF_046866305.1 Octopus bimaculoides
TATTTTTTTATATATTTATTTATATCTATATATATATATTTATTTATATATATTTACTTATATATATATTTACTTATATATATATATATATTTATATATATTTATCTATCTATATATTTATTTATATATATACATATATATATATTTATATATATATATATATATATATATATATATATATATATATATATAAATAAATATTATATATATATATATATAAATAAATATTATATATATATATATAAATAAATATTATATATATATATATATATATAAATATTATATATATATATATATATATATATATATAAATATATATATATATATATATATATATATATATAAATGAATATAAATAAATATATATATATATATAAGTTCGTTCGTTATTTCGTTCGTAAGAACGTACGTTCCTACATTCGTTCTTGTGTTCGTTTGTTCGATCTTTCGTCCGTTCTTTCGGTCGGTCGTACATACGTAATAACGTAGGTACGTTCGTTCGTTCGTTCGTACGGTCGCTCATTCCTTCATTTCGTTCCTTCCTTCGTTTGTACGTACGTACTATCGTTCGTTCGTACATACGTAGGTACGTTCATTCGCTCGTTCGTACATACGCACGTACATACTTACGAACGTACGTCCGTACGTTCGTTCGTTATTTCTTACGCTCGTTCGATCGTTCGTACGTATTTACGTACGTAAGTTCGTTCGTTGTTCATTCGTACGTAAGTACATACGTTCGTTCCTTCATTTGTACGTACGTAGGTTGGTTGTTTCGCGCGGTCTTTCGTTCATCGTATGTACGTTCGTTCTTTCGTTCGTAAGTACGAACGTACGTTCGGTCGTTCACTCGGTCATTCGTACGTACATACATACATACGTTCCTTCTTTCGTTGGTTCATTCGTTCGTACATACGTACTTAAGTACGTACGTATATACGTTCGTTCATTTGTACGTACGTACGTTCGTTTGTTGGTTCGCGCGATCGTTCGTTCATCGTACGTACGATCGTTCCTTCGTTCGTAAGTACGAACGTACGTTCGGTCGTTCGTAATTACGAACGCACATTCGGTCGCTGGTTCATTCGTACGTACGTACGTTCGTTCGTTCGATCGCTCGTTCGTAGGTACGGAGATATGTAGATGCTTTCGGTCGTTTATTCGTTCGTCCGTACGTACGTTCGTTCATTCGTAGGTACGTATTTACGTACGTATGTACATTCGTTCCTTCGATCGTTCGTTCGTACGCACCTATCTACGTACGTTCGTTCCCTAGTACCTTCGATCGTTCGTTCTTTCGATCGTTCGGTCGTTCGTACATACGTACGTTCGTAGTTTCGTTCGTACTTACGTGCGTAGATACAAAAAAAACGAACAAAGAACGAACGAACGTAAGAAATAACGAACGAACTTACGTAAGAAATAACGAACGAGCTTACGTACGTAAATACGTACGAACGAACGTAAGATATAATGAATGAACTTACGTAAGAAATAACGTACGTAGGGACGTAAAAAACGAACAACGAACGAACTTACGTACGTAAATACGTACGAACGTAAGAAATAACGAACAAACGTACGTAGGTACGTAAAAAACGAACAACGAACGAACTTACGTACATAAATACGTACGAACGAACGAAAGTAAGTACGTACGAATCTACGAACGTATGAACGAAACTACGAACGTACGTATGTACGAACGAACGGACGACCGATCGATCGAAAGAACGAACGAACGATCGTACGTACGTACATATGAAAGAACGAGCGAAGGAACTAGGGAAAGAACGAACGTACGTAGATACGTGCGTACGAACGAACGATCGAAGGAACGAATGTACGTACGTAAGTAAATACGTACCTAAGTACTTACGTACGAATGAACGAACGTACGGACGAACGAATAAACGAACGTACGTACGGACGAACGAAAGCATCTACATACCTACGAACGAGGGATCGAACGAACGAACATCAGTACGTACGCACGTACGTATGAACGAACGACAGAACGTACGTTCGTAATTACGAACGACCGAAAGTACGTTCGTACTTACGAACGAAGGAACGAACGTACGTACGTACGAATGAACGAACGAACTAACGAACGAATGAAAGATCGAACGAACGAAAGAACGAACATACGTAGGTACGAACAACGAACGAACTTACGTACGTAAATAAGTACGAACGAACGTAAGAAATAACGAACGAACTTACGTAAGAAATAACGAACGAATGTACGTAGGTACGTAAAAAACGAACAACGAACGAATTTACGTAAGTAAATACGTAAGAACGTAAGATATAACGAACGAACTTACGTAAGAAATAACGAACGAATGTACGTAGGTACACGAACAACGAACGAACTTACGTACGTAAATACGTACGAATGAATGTAAGAAATAACGAACGAACATAAGTACGTACGAATCTACGAACGTCCGAACGATCGAAAGAATGAACGTACGTACGAACTAACGATCGCACGTACGTACATACGAAAGAACGAGCGAAAGAACTAGGGAACGAACGTACGTACATAGATACGTGCGTACGAACGAAATATCGAAGGAACGAATGTACGAACGAACTACTGAAAAAAATGAAAGACCGAACGAACGGACGTAGGTACGAAAAAAAGGAACAACGAACGAACTTACGTACGTAAATACGTACGAACGAACGTAAGTACGTACCAAACTACGAACGTAGGTACGTACAAACGAACGCCCGAACGATCGTACGTGCATACGAAAGATCGAGCGAAGTAAGTAGGGAACGAACGTACGTGCGTACGAACGAACAATCGAAGGAACGGGTGTACGTACTACGTAAATACGTACGTAAATACGCACATAAATACGTACCTAAGTACGTACGTACGAATGAAGGTACGTACGTACGAATGAAGGTACGTACGTACGAATGAACGTACGTACGGACGAACGAATAAACGAACGAAAGCATCTACATTCGTAATTACGTTCGTATTTACGGACGACCGACCGCGCGAAGCAACAAACGAACGAACGTACGTACGTACGAATGAACGAACGAACGTACGTACGTACGAATGAACGAACGAACTAAGGAACGAGTGAAAGATGGAACGAACGAAAGAACGAACGTGCGTAGGAACGGAAAAAACGAACAACGAACGAACTTACGTAAGAAATAACGAACAACGAACGAACGTACGTACGTACGAACGTTCGTACATACGAACAAAGGAAGGAACGAACGTACGTACGATGAAGGAACGAACGTACGTACGATGAAGGAACGACCGCGCGAACCAACAAATAAACGTATATACATACGTTCAAATGAACGAACGTACTTAGGTACGAATGAAAGAACGAACGAACGAATGAAAGATCGAACGAACGTACGTAGGTACGAAAAAAACGAAAAACGAACGAACTTAGGTACGTAAATACGTACAAACGAGCGTAAGAAATAACGAACGAACGTACGTAGGTAGGTAAAAACGAACAACGAACGAACGAACGTAAGAAATAACGAACGAACTTACGTAAGAAATAACGAACGAACGTACGTAGGTACATACGAAAGATCGAGTGAAGGAAGTAGAGAACGAACGTACGTACGTATATACGTGCGTACAAACGAAGGAACGAATGTACGTACGTACGTAGATACGTACCTGAGTACGTACGTAAATACTTACGTGAGTACGTACGAATGAACGAACGTACGTACGGACGAACGAATAAACGAACGAAAGCATCTACATTCGTAATTACGTTCGTATTTACGAACGACCGAAGGAACGAACGAACGAACGTACGTACGTACGTACGATGAATGACCGACCGACCGACCGACCGACCGCGCGAAGCAACAAACGAATGTACGTACGTACAAATGAACGAACGAAAGAACTAACGTACGTAGGTACGGAAAAAACGAACAACGAACGAATTTACGCACGTAAATACTTACGAACGAACGTATGAAATAACGAACGAACGTACGTAGGTACGAAAAAGACGAACAACGAACGAACTTACGTAAGAAATAACGAACGAACGTACGTAGGTACGTAAAAAACGAACAACGAACGAACTTACGTAAGAAATAAGGAACAAACGTACGTAGGTACGTAAAAAACGAACAACGAACGAACGTAAGTACGTACGAATCTACGAACGTACGAACGAACGACCGAACGAACGTACGTACGTACGAACGATCGTACGTACGTACATACGAAAGAACGAGCGAAGGAACTAGGGAACGAATGTACGAACGTAAATACGTGCGTACGAACGATTGAAGGAACGAATGAACGTACGTACGTAAATACGTACCTAAGTACGTACGTACGTACGAATGAACGAACGTACGTACGGACGAACGAATAAAGGAACGAAAGCATCTACATTCGTAAATACGAACGACCGAACGTACGTTCGTACATACAAACGTATGTACGATGAACGTACGTACGATGAACGAACGACCGCGCTAACCAACAAACGAACGAACGTACATACGTACGTACAAACGAACGAACGTACTTACGTACGAATGAACGAACGAATGAAAGATGGAACGAACGTACGTAAGTACGAAAAAAACGAACAACGAACGAACTTACGTGCGTAAATACGTACGAACGAGCGTAAGAAATAACGAACGAACGTACGTAGGTAGGTAAAAACGAACAACGAACGAACTTACGTACGTAAATACGTACGAACGAACGTTAGAAATAACGAACGAACGTACGTAGATACATACGAAAGATCGTCGAAGGAAGTAGAGAACGAACGTACGTACGTATATACGTGCGTACGAATGAACGATCGAAGGAACGAATGTACGTACGGACGTAGATACGTACCTAAGTACGTACGTAAATGCGTACCTGAGTACGTACGTACGTATGAACGTATGTACGGACGAACGAATAAACGAACGAAAGCATCTACATTCGTAATTACGTTCGTATTTACGAACAACCGAACGTACGTTCGTACTTACGACCGACCGACCGACCGACCGAACGAACGAACGAACGAACGAACGAACGAACGAACGAACGAACGAACGAACGAACGAACGAACGAACGAACGTACGTACGTACAACGACCGAACGAACGAACGAACGTACGTACGTACAACGACCGACCGCGCGAAGCAACAAACGAATGAAAGATGGAACGAACGAAAGAACGAACGTACGTAGGTACGTAAAAAACGAACAACGAACGAACTTACGTACGTAAATACGTACGAATCTGCGAAACTACGAACGTACGTTTGTACGTACGTACGTTTGTACGTACGTACGTACGAACGATCGTACGTACGTACATACGAAAGAACGAGCGAAGGAACTAGGGAACGAACGTACGTACGTAGATACGTGCGTACGAACGAACGATTGAAGGAACGAATGTACGTACGTACGTAAATACGTACATACGTACGAATGAACGAACGTACGTACGGACGAACGAATAAAGGAACGAAAGCATCTACATTCGTAATTACGAACGACCGAACGTACGATGAACGAACGACCGCGCGAACCAACAAACAAACGAACGTACGTACGTACGATCGAACGTACTTACGTACGAATGAACGAACGAACGAACGTACGTACGTAAATACGTACGAACGAGCGTAAGAATTAACGAACGAAATTACGTAAGAAATAACGAACGAACGTACGTAGGTAGGTAAAAACGAACAACAAACGAACTTACGTACGTAAATACGTACGAACGAACGTAGGAAATAAAGAACGAAAGTACGTAAGAAATAACGAACGAACGTACGTAAGTACATACAAAAGGTCGAGCGAAGGAAGTAGAGAACGAACGTACGTACGTATATACGTGCGTACGAACAAACGATCGAAGGAACGAATGTACGTACGTACGTAGATACGTACCTGAGTACGTACGTACGTAGATACGTACGTACGTACATACGTACCTGAGTACGTACGTACGAATGAACGAACGTACGTACGGACGAACGAATAAACGAACGAAAGCATCTACATACCTCCGTACCTACCTACGAACGAACGATCGTACGAACGCACAAAAGAACGAACGAACAAACGATCGAACGGACGTAAGTACGAACGACCGCGCGAACCAACAAACGAACGTACGTACGTACAAATGAACGAACGTACTTACGTACGAATGAACGAACGAACTGACGAACGAATGAAAGATCGAACGAACGAACTTACGTAAGTAAATACTTACGAACGAACGTAAGAAATAAAGAACGAACGAACGTACGTAGGTACGTAAAAAACGAACTTACGTACGTAAATACGTACGAATGATCGTAAGAAATAACGAACGACTTACGTAAGAAATAACGAACGAACGAAAGTCTGTACGAATCTACGAACGTACGAAGGAAACTACAAACGAAACTACGAACGTACGTATGTACGAACGAACGACCAAACGATCGAAAGAACGAACGTACGTCCGAACGAAGATCGTACGTACGTGCATACGAAAGATCGAGCGAAGGAAGTAGGGAACGAACGTACGTAGATACGTGCGTACGAACGAACGATCGAAGGAACGAATGTACGTACGTACGTAAATACGTACCTAAGTAAGTACGTAAATACGCACCTGAGTACGTACGTACGAATGAACGAACGTACGTACGGACGAACGAAAGTATCTACATACCTCCGTACCTACGAATGAGCGATCGAAAGAACGAACGTAGGAACGTACGAAATAACGAACGAACGTACGTACGAATGCACAAAAGAACGGAGAAACGATTGAACGAACGAATGTAAGTATGTATGCACGTACGTAGGTATGTATGTATGAATGAACGAATGACCGAACGTACGTTCGTAATTACGAACGACCGAACGTAAGTTCGTACTTACGAACGAAGGAACGAACGTATGTACGATGAACGAACGACCACGCGAACCATCAAATGAACGTACGTACGTACAAATGAACGGACGTACGTACAAATGAACGGACGTACTTACGTACGAATGAACTAACGAACGAATGAAAGATCGAACGAACGAAAGAACGAACGTACGTAGGTACGAAAAAAACGAACAGCGAATGAACTTACGTAAGAAATAACGAACGAACGTACGTAGGTACGTAAAAAACGAACAACGAAAGTACGTACGTAAATACGTACGAACGAACGTAAGAAATAACGAACAAACTTACGTAAGAAATAACGAACGAACGTTCGTAGGTACGTAGGTTCGTTGTTTCGTTCGTTCGCACGTCCGTACTTACGAACGTACGTTCGTTTGCTCATTCTTTCGTACCTACGTTTGTTCGTTATTTCTTACGATCGTTCGTAGTTATTTACGTCCGTAAGTTCGTTTGTTGTTCGTTTTTTGGTCCCTACGTACGTTCGTTCGTTCGTTATTTCTTACGTAAATTCGTTCGTTATTTCTTAAGTTCGTTCGTTCGATCTTTCGTAGTTATTTACGTACGTAAGTTCGTTCGTTGTTCGTTTTTTTCGTACCTACGTACGTTCGTTCTGTCTTTCGTTCGAGCTATCATTCGTTCGTTAGTTCGTACGTTCATTCATTTGTACGTACGTTCGTTGGTTCGCGCGGTCGTTCGGTCATTCGTACGTGCGTATGTACATACGTTCCTTCTTTCGTTCGTTAAATTCGTACATACGTACGTACGTGCCTAGGTACTTAAGTTTGTTCGTTTATTCGTTCTTTTGTGCATTTGTACGTACGTACGTTCGTTCGTTAGTTACTTCGTACGTTCCTACGTCCGTTCGTGCTAACGTACGTACGTTCGTCCAATCTTGCGTTCGTTCGATCGCTCGTTCCTAGGTACGGAGGTATGTAGATGCTTTCGTTCGTTCTTTCGTTCGTACATACGTTCGTTCTTTCCTTACTACGTTCGTTCTTTCCTTCCTACGTTCGTTCTTTCCTTCCTACGTTCGTTCGTTCCTACATTCGTTCTTTCCTTCCTACGTTCGTTCTTTATTTCCTACGTTCGTTCGTTCCTACGTTCGTTCTTTCCTTCCTACGTTCGTTCTTTCCTTCCTACGTTCATTCGTTCGTTCCTACATTCCTTCTTTCCTTCCTACGTTCGTTCTTTCCTTCCTACGTTCGTTTTTTCCTTCCTACGTTCGTTTTTCCCTTCTTACGTTCGTTCGTTCCTTCCTACGTTCGTTCTTTCTTTCCTACCTTCGTTCTTTCCTTCCTATGTTCGTTCTTTCCTTCCTACGTTCGTTCGTTCGTTCCTACGTTCGTTCTTTCCTTCCTACGTTCGTTCTTTCATTCCTACGTTCGTTCTTTCCTTCCTACGTTCGTTCGTTCCTACGTTCGTTCTTTCCTTCCTACGTTCATTCGTTCGTTCCTACGTTCGTTCTTTCCTTCCTACGTTCAATCGTTCGTTCCTACGTTCGTTCTTTCCTTCCTACGTTCGTTCCTACGTTCGATCTTTCCTTCCGACGTTCGTTCTTTCCTTCCTACGTTCGTTCGTTCCTACGTTCGTTCTTTACTTCCTACGTTCGTTCTTTACTTCCTACGTTCATTTGTTCGTTCCTACGTTCGTTCTTTCCTTCCTACGTTCGTTCTTTCCTTACTACGTTCGTTCGTTCGTTCCTACGTTCGTTCTTTCGTTCCTACGTTCGTTCTTCCCTTCCTACGTTCATTCGTTCGTTCCTACGTTCGTTCTTTCCTTCCTACGTTCTTTCTTTCCTTCCTACGTTCGTTTTTTCCTTCCTACGTTCGTTCTTTCCTTCCTACGTTCGTTCTTTCCTTCCTACGTTCGTTCGTTCGTTCCTACGTTCGTTCTTTCCTTCCTACGTTCGTTTTTTCATTCCTACGTTCGTTCGTTCCTTCCTACGTTCGTTCTTTCTTTCCTACCTTCGTTCTTTCCTTCCTATGTTCGTTCTTTCCTTCCTACGTTCGTTTTTTCCTTCCTACGTTCGTTCTTTCCTTCCTACGTTCGTTCGTTCCTACGTTCGTTCTTTACTTCCTACGTTCATTCGTTCGTTCCTACGTTCGTTCTTTCCTTCCTACGTTCGTTCTTTCCTTCCTACGTTCGTTCTTTCCTTCCTACGTTCGTTCGTTCGTTCCTACGTTCGTTCTTTACTTCCTACGTTCGTTCTTTCCTTACTACGTTCATTCGTTCGTTCCTACGTTCGTTCTTTCCTTCCTACGTTCGTTCGTTCCTTCCTACGCTCGTTCTTTCTTTCCTACGTTCGTTCTTTCGTTCCTACGTTCGATCTTTCATTCCTACGTTCGTTCTTTCCTTCCTACGTTCGTTTGTTGTTCGTTTTTTGGTCCCTACGTACGTTCGTTCGTTATTTCTTAAGTTCGTTCCTACAATCGTTCTTTCCTTCCTACGTTCGTTCTTTCCTTCCTACGTTCGTTCGTTCGTTCGTTCTTTCCTTCCTACGTTCGTTCGTTCTTTCTTTCCTACCTTCGTTCTTTCCTTCCTATGTTCGTTCTTTCCTTCCTACGTTCGTTCGTTCGTTCCTACGTTCGTTCTTTCCTTCCTACGTTCGTTCTTTCCTTCCTACGTTCATTCGTTCGTTCCTACATTCGTTCTTTCCTTCCTACGTTCGTTCTTTCCTTCCTACGTTCGTTCGTTCGTTCCTACGTTCGTTCTTTCCTTCCTACGTTCGTTCTTTCCTTCCTACGTTCGTTCGTTCGTTCCTACGTTCGTTCTTTCCTTCCTACGTTCGTTCGTTCGTTCCTACGTTCCTTCTTTCCTTCCTACGTTCCTTCTTTCCTGCCTACGTTCGTTAGTTCGTTCGTTCATTCCGACGTACGTTCGTTCACTTGTACGTACGTACGTTTGCTGGTTGTTTCGCGCGGTCGTTCGTTCATCGTACGTTCGTTCATCGTACGTTCGTTCCTTCGTTCGTAAGTACGAACGTACGATCGGTCGTTCGTTAATTCGTAAATACATACGTACGTACGTGCGTACGTACTTACGTTCGATCGTTTGTTCGATCTTTTGTGCATTCGTACGTACGTACGTGCGTTCCTTAGTTCGTACGTTCCTACGTTCGTTCATTGGTATGTATGAATGTACATACAAAAGTACGTCCGTTTGTTCGTTGTTTCGTTCGTTCGCCCGTTCGTACATACGCACGTCCGTACTTACGAACGTACGTTCGTTTGCTCATTCTTTCGTACATACGTTCGTTCGTTAGCTCATTCTTTCGTACATACGTTCGTTCGTTATTTCTTACGATCGTTCGTAGTTATTTACGTACGTAAGTTCGTTTGTTGTTCATTTTTTGGCCCCTACGTACGTTCGTTCGTTCGTTATTTCTTAAGTTCGTTCGTTCAATCTTTCGTAGTTATTTACGTACGTAAGTTCGTTCCTTGTTCGTTTTTTTCGTACCTACGTACGTTCGTTCTGTCATTCGTTCGATCTATCATTCGTTCGTTAGTTCGTACGTTCATTCATTTGTACGTACGTACGTTCGTTGGTTCGCGCGGTCGTTCGGTCATTCCTACGTGCGTATGTACATACGTTCCTTCTTTCGTTCGTTAAATTCGTACATACGTACGTACGTGCCTAGGTACTTAAGTTTATTCGTTCTTTTGTGCATTTGTACGTACGTTCGTTCGTTAGTTAGTTCGTACGTTCCTAAGTCCGTTCGTGCTAGCGAACGTACGTTCGTCCAATCTTGCGTTCGTTCGATCGCTCGTTCCTAGGTACGGAGGTATGTAGATGCTTTCGTTCGTTCTTTCGTTCGTACATACGTTCGTTCTTTCCTTCCTACGTTCATTCGCTCGTTCCTTCTTTCCTTCCTACGTTCGTTCTTTCCTTCCTACGTTCGTTTTTTCCTTCCTCCGTTCGTTCTTTCCTTCCTACATTAGTTCTTTCTTTCCTACCTTCGTTCTTTCCTTCCTACGTTCGTTCTTTCCTTCCTACGTTCGTTCTTTCCTTCCTACGTTCGTTCTTTCCTTCCTTCGTTCGTTCTTTCCTTTCTACGTTCATTCGTTCGTTCCTACGTTCGTTCTTTCCTTCCTACGTTCGTTCTTTCCTTCCTAAGTTCGTTCGTTCCTACGTTCGTTCTTTCCTTCCTACGTTCGTTCCTACGTTCGTTCTTTCCTTCCTACGTTCGTTCTTTCCTTCCTACGTTCGTTCTTTCCTTCCTACATTCGTTCTTTCCTTCCTACGTTCATTCGTTCGTTCCTTCTTTCCTTCCTACGTTCGTTCTTTCCTTCCTACGTTCGTTTTTTCCTTCCTACGTTCGTTTTTTCCTTCCTACGTTCGTTCGTTCCTTCCTACGTTCGTTCTTTCTTTCCTACCTTCGTTCTTTCCTTTCTATGTTCGTTCTTTCCTTCCTACGTTCGTTCGTTCCTTCCTACGTTCGTTCTTTCCTTCCTACGTTCATTCGTTCGTTCCTTCTTTCCTTCCTACGTTCGATCTTTCCTTCCTACGTTCGTGTTTTCCTTCCTACTTTCGTTCGTTCCTTCCTACGTTCGTTCGTTCCTTCCTACGTTCGTTCTTTCCTTCCTATGTTCGTTCTTTCCTTCATACGTTCGTTCTTTCTTTCCTACGTTCGTTCTTTCATTCCTACGTTCGATCTTTCCTTCCTACGTTCGTTCGTTCCTACGTTCGTTCTTTCCTTCCTACGTTCATTCGTTCGTTCCTACGTTCGATCTTTCCTTCCTACGTTCGTTTTTTCCTTCCTACGTTCGTTCTTTCCTCCCTACGTTCATTCGTTCCAACGTTCGTTCCTTCCTACGTTCGTTCTTTACTTCCTACGTTCATTCGTTCGTTCCTACGTTCATTCTTTCCTTCCTACGTTCGTTTTTTCCTTCCTACCTTCGTTCTTTCCTTCCTACGTTCGTTCGTTCGTTCCTGCGTTCGTTCTTTCCTTCCTACGTTCGTTCTTTCCTTCCTACGTTCGTTCGTTTGTTCCTACGTTCGTTCGTTCCTTCCTACGTTCGTTCTTTCCTTCCTACGTTCGTTCCTTCCTACGTTCGTTCTTTCTTTCCTACGTTCGTTCTTTCCTTCCTACGTTCGTTCCTACGTTCGTTCTTTCGTTCCTACGTTCGTTCTTCCATTCCTACGTTCTTTTTTTCCTTCCTACGTTCGTTCTTTCCTTCCTACGTTCGTTCTTTCCTTCCTACGTTCATTCGTTCGTTCCTAGGTTCGTTCTTTCCTTCCTACGTTCTTCCTTTCCTTCCTACGTTCGTTTTTTCCTTCCTACGTTCGTTCGTTCGTACCTACGTTCGTTCTTTCGTACCTACGTTCGTTCTTTCCTTCCTACGTTGGTTCTTTCCTTCCTACGTTCGTTCTGTCCTTCCTACGTTCGTTCGTTCGTTCCTACTTTCGTTCTTTCCTTCCTACGTTCGTTCTTTCTTTTCTACGTTCGTTCGTTCCTACGTTCGTTCTTTCCTAACTTCGTTCGGTCTTTCCTTCGTTCGTTCCTACGTTCGTTCTTTCCTTCCTACGTTCGTTCCAACGCTCTTTCTTTCATTCGTACGTTCGTTCTTTCGTTTCTACGTTCCTTCCTACGTTGTTCTTTCGATCTTACGTTCGTTCTTTCCTTCCGACGTTCGTTCTTTCCTTCCTACGTTTGTTCTTTACTTCCTACGTTCGTTCTTACCTTCCTACGTTAGTTCGTTCGTTCTTTCCTTCGTACGTTCGTTCTTTCCTTCCTACGTTCGTTCGTTCGTTCCTATGTTCGCTCGTTCGTTCCTACGTTCGTTCTAGCCTCCCTACGTTCGTTCTTTCTTTCCTACTTTCGTTCGTTCCTTCCTACGTACGTTCTTTCCTTCCTACGTTCGTTCGTTCGTTCCTACGTTCGCTCGTTCGTTCCTACGTTCGTTCTTTCCTTCCTACGTTCGTTCTTTCTTTCCTACTTTCGTTCGTTCCTTCCTACGTACGTTCGTTCCTTCTTACGTTCGTTCGTTCGTTCCTACGTTCGTTCTTTCCTTCCTACGTTCGTTCTTTCCTTCCTACGTTCGTTCTTTCCTTCCTACGTTCGTTCGTTTGTTCCTACGTTCGTTCGTTCCTTCCTACGTTCGTTCCTTCCTACGTTCGTTCTTTCTTTCCTACGTTCGTTCTTTCCTTCCTACGTTCGTTCCTACGTTCGTTCTTTCGTTCCTACGTTCGTTCTTCCATTCCTACGTTCTTTTTTTCCTTCCTACGTTCGTTCTTTCCTTCCTACGTTCGTTCTTTCCTTCCTACGTTCATTCGTTCGTTCCTAGGTTCGTTCTTTCCTTCCTACGTTCTTCCTTTCCTTCCTACGTTCGTTTTTTCCTTCCTACGTTCGTTCGTTCGTACCTACGTTCGTTCTTTCCTTCCTACGTTGGTTCTTTCCTTCCTACGTTCGTTCTGTCCTTCCTACGTTCGTTCGTTCGTTCCTACTTTCGTTCTTTCCTTCCTACGTTCGTTCTTTCTTTTCTACGTTCGTTCGTTCCTACGTTCGTTCTTTCCTAACTTCGTTCGGTCTTTCCTTCGTTCGTTCCTACGTTCGTTCTTTCCTTCCTACGTTCGTTCCAACGCTCTTTCTTTCATTCGTACATTCGTTCTTTCGTTTCTACGTTCCTTCCTACGTTGTTCTTTCGATCTTACGTTCGTTCTTTCCTTCCGACGTTCGTTCTTTCCTTCCTACGTTTGTTCTTTACTTCCTACGTTCGTTCTTACCTTCCTACGTTAGTTCGTTCGTTCTTTCCTTTGTACGTTCGTTCTTTCCTTCCTACGTTCGTTCGTTCGTTCCTATGTTCGCTCGTTCGTTCCTACGTTCGTTCTAGCCTCCCTACGTTCGTTCTTTCTTTCCTACTTTCGTTCTTTCCTTCCTACGTTCGTTCGTTCGTTCCTACGTTCGCTCGTTCGTTCCTACGTTCGTTCTTTCCTTCCTACGTTCGTTCTTTCTTTCCTACTTTCGTTCGTTCCTTCCTACGTACGTTCGTTCCTTCTTACGTTCGTTCGTTCGTTCCTACGTTCGTTCTTTCCTTCCTACGTTCGTTCTTTCCTTCCTACGTTCGTTCTTTCCGGCCTACGTTCGTTCTTTCCTTCCTTCGTTCGTTCGTTCCTACGTTCGTTCTTTCCTTCCTATGTTCGTACGTTCGTTCCTACGTTTGCTCGTTCGTTCCTACGTTCGACCTTTCCTTCCTACGTTCGTTCTTTCTTTCTTACGTTCGTTCGTTCCTTCCTACGTTCGTTCTTTCCGTCCTACTTTCGTTCGTTCGTTCCTACGTTCGTTCTTTCCTTCCTACGTTCGTTCTTTCATTCCTACGTTCGTTCTTTCCTTCCTACGTTCTTTCTTTCATTCCTACGTTCGTTCTTTCTTTCCTACGTTCGTTCGTTCGTTCCTACGTTCGATCTTTCCTTCCTACGTTCGTTTTTTCCTTCCTACCTTCGTTCTTTCCTCCCTACGTTCGTTCGTTCCTACGTTCGTTCGTTCCTACGTTCGTTCTTTACTTCCTACGTTCATTCGTTCGTTCCTACGTTCGTTCTTTCCTTCCTACGTTCGTTCGTTTCTTCCTACGTTCGTTCGTTCCTTCCTACGTTCGTTCGTTCCTTCCTACGTTCGTTCTTTACTTCCTACGTTCATTCGTTCGTTCCTACGTTCGTTCTTTCATTCCTACGTTCGTTCTTTCCTTCCTACGTTCGTTCGTTCGTTCCTACGTTCGTTCTTTCCTTCCTACGTTCGTTCTTTCCTTCCTACGTTCGTTCTTTCCTTCCTACGTTCGTTCTTTCCTTCCTTCCTACGTTCGTTCTTTCTTTCCTACGTTCGTTCTTTCCTTCCTACGTTCGTTCCTACGTTCGTTCTTTCGTTACTACGTTCGTTCTTTCATTCCTACGTTCTTTTTTTCCTTCCTACGTTCGTTCTTTCCTTCCTACGTTCGTTCTTTCCTTCCTACGTTCGTTCTTTCCTTCCTACGTTCGTTCTTTCCTTCCTACGTTAATTCGTTCGTTCCTACGTTCGTTCTGTCCTTCCTACGTTCTTTCTTTCCTTCCTACGTTCGTTTTTTCCTTCCTACGTTCGTTCGTTCGTTCCTACGTTCGTTCTTTCCTTCCTACGTTCGTTCTTTCCTTCCTACGTTCGTTCTGTCCTTCCTTCGTTCGTTCGTTCCTACGTTCGTTCTTTCCTTCCTACGTTCGTTCGTTCCTACGTGCCTTCTTTCCTTCCTACGTTCGTTCTTTCCTTCCTACGTTCGTTCTTTCCTTCCTACGTTCGTTCGTTCTTTCCTACCTTCGTTCTTTCCTTCCTATGTTCGTTCTTTCCTTCATACGTTCGTTCTTTCTTTCCTACGTTCGTTCTTTCATTCCTACGTTCGATCTTTCCTTCCTACGTTCGTTCGTTCGTTCGTTCCTACGTTCGTTCTTTCCTTCCTACGTTCGTTCGTTCCTACGTTCCTTCTTTCCTTCCTACGTTCGTTCTCTCCTTCCTACGTTCGTTCTTTCCTTCCTACGTTCGTTCGTTCCTTCCTACGTTCGTTCTTTCTTTCCTACCTTCGTTCTTTCCTTCCTATGTTCGTTCTTTCCTTCATACGTTCGTTCTTTCTTTCCTACGTTCGTTCTTTCATTCCTACGTTCGATCTCTCCTTCCTACGTTCGTTCGTTCGTTCCTACGTTCGTTCTTTCCTTCCTACGTTCATTCGTTCGTTCCTACGTTCGATCTTTCCTTCCTACGTTCGTTTTTTCCTTCCTACGTTCGTTCTTTCCTCCCTACGTTCGTTCGTTCCTACGTTCGTTCCTTCCTACGTTCGTTCTTTACTTCCTACGTTCATTCATTCGACCCTACGTTCGTTCTTTCCTTCCTACGTTCGTTCTTTCCTTCCTACGTTCGTTCTTTCCTTCCTACGTTCGTTCGTTCGTTCCTGCGTTCGTTCTTTCCTTCCTACGTTCGTTCTTTCCTTCCTACGTTCGTTCGTTTGTTCCTACGTTCGTTCGTTCCTTCCTACGTTCGTTCTTTCCTTCCTACGTTCGTTCCTTCCTACGTTCGTTCTTTCTTTCCTACGTTCGTTCTTTCCTTCCTACGTTCGTTCCTACGTTCGTTCTTTCGTTCCTACGTTCGTTCATTCATTCCTACGTTCTTTTTTTCCTTCCTACTTTCGTTCTTTCCTTCCTACGTTCGTTCTTTCCTTCCTACGTTCATTCGTTCGTTCCTAGGTTCGTTCTTTCCTTCCTACGTTCTTTCTTTCCTTCCTACGTTCGTTTTTTCCTTCCTACGTTCGTTCGTTCGTTCCTACGTTCGTTCTTTCCTTCCTACGTTGGTTCTTTCCTTCCTACGTTCGTTCTGTCCTTCCTACGTTCGTTCGTTCGTTCCTGCTTTCGTTCTTTCCTTCCTACGTTCGTTCTTTCTTTTCTACGTTCGTTCGTTCCTACGTTCGTTATATCCTTCCTTCGTTCGGTCTTTCCTACGTTCGTTCTTTCCTTCCTACGTTCGTTCGTTCGTTCCTACGTTCGTTCTTTCCTTCCTACGTTGGTTCTTTCCTTCCTACGTTCGTTCGTTCGTTCCTACTTTCTTCTTTCCTTCCTACGTTCGTTCTTTCCTTCCTACGTTCGTTCGTTCGTTCCTACGTTCGCTCGTTCGTTCCTACGTTCGTTCTTTCCTTCCTACGTTCGTTCTTTCTTTCCGACTTTCGTTCGTTCCATCCTACGTACGTTCGTTCGTTCGTTCCTACGTTCGTTCTTTCCTTCCTACGTTCGTTCTTTCCGTCCTACGTTCCTACGTTCGTTCTTTCCTTCCTACGTTCGTTCGTTCGTTCCTACGTTCGTTCGTTCGTTCCTACGTTCGTTCTTTCCTTCCTATGTTCGTACGTTCGTTCCTACGTTTGCTCGTTCGTTCCTACGTTCGTTCTTTCTTTCTTACGTTCGTTCGTTCCTTCCTACGTTCGTTCTTTCCTTCCTACTTTCGTTCGTTCGTTCCTACGTTCGTTCTTTCCTTCCTACGTTCGTTCTTTCATTCCTACGTTCGTTCTTTCCTTCCTACGTTCTTTCTTTCATTCCTACGTTCGTTCTTTCCTTCCTACGTTCGTTCGTTCGTTCCTACGTTCGATCTTTCCTTCCTACGTTCGTTTTTTCCTTCCTACGTTCGTTCTTTCCTTCCTACGTTCGTTCGTTCCTACGTTCGTTCTTTACTTCCTACGTTCATTCGTTCGTTCCTACGTTCGTTCTTTCCTTCCTACGTTCGTTCTTTCCTTCCTACGTTCGTTCGTTTGTTCCTACGTTCGTTCGTTCCTTCCTAGTTCGTTCTTTACTTCCTACGTTCATTCGTTCGTTCCTACGTTCGTTCTTTCCTTCCTACGTTCGTTCTTTCCTTCCTACGTTCGATCGTTCGTTCCTACGTTCGTTCTTTCCTTCCTACGTTCGTTCTTTCCTTCCTACGTTCGTTCGTTTGTTCCTACGTTCGTTCGTTCCTTCCTACGTTCGTTCTTTCCTTCCTACGTTCGTTCGTTCGTTCCTTTCTACGTTCGTTCTTTCTTTCCTACGTTCGTTCTTTCCTTCCTACGTTCGTTCCTACGTTCGTTCTTTCGTTCCTACGTTCGTTCTTTCATTCCTACGTTCTTTTTTTCCTTCCTACGTTCGTTCTTTCCTTCCTACGTTCGTTGTTTCCTTCCTACGTTAATTCGTTCGTTCCTACGTTCGTTCTTTCCTTCCTACGTTCTTTCTTTCCTTCCTACGTTCGTTTTTTCCTTCCTACGTTCGTTCGTTCCTACGTTCGTTCTTTCCTTCCTACGTTCGTTCTTTCCTTCCTACGTTCGTTCTGTCCTTCCTTCGTTCGTTCGTTCCTACGTTCGTTCTTTCTTTTCTACGTTCGTTCGTTCCTACGTTCGTTCTTACCTTCCTTCGTTCGGTCTTTCCTTCGTTCGTTCGTACGTTCGTTCTTTCCTTCCTACGTTCGTTCCAACGCTCTTTCTTTCATTCGTACGTTCGTTCTTTCGTTTCTACGTTCCTTCCTACGTTGTTCTTTCCATCTTACGTTCGTTCTTTCCTTCCGACGTTCGTTCTTTCTTTCCTACGTTCGTTCTTTCCTTCCTACGTTCGTTCTTACCTTCCTACGTTCGTTCGTTCTTTCCTTCGTACGTTCGTTCGTTCCTATGTTCGCTCGTTCGTTCCTACGTTCGTTCTTGCCTCCTTACGTTCGTTCTTTCTTTCCTACTTTCGTTCGTTCCTTCCTACGTACGTTCTTTCCTTCCTTCGTTCGTTCGTTCGTTCCTACGTTCACTCGTTCGTTCCTACGTTCGTTCTTTCCTTCCTACGTTCGTTCTTTCTTTCCTACTTTCGTTCGTTCCTTCCTACGTACGTTCGTTCCTTCTTACGTTCGTTCTTTCCTTCCTACGTTCGTTCTTTCCGTCCTACGTTCCTACGTTCGTTCTTTCCTTCCTACGTTCGTTCGTTCGTTCCTACGTTCGTTCTTTCCTTCCTATGTT
Source organism: Octopus bimaculoides (assembly GCF_046866305.1). Taxonomy (NCBI): domain Eukaryota; kingdom Metazoa; phylum Mollusca; class Cephalopoda; order Octopoda; family Octopodidae; genus Octopus; species Octopus bimaculoides. Next base: position 1,204,539 of record NC_142955.1, read on the forward strand.
CTTACGTTCGTTCCTACGTTTGCTCGTTCGTTCCTAAGTTCGTCCTTTCCTTCCTACGTTCGTTCTTTCTTTCTTTCGTTCGTTCCTTCCTACGTTCGTTCTTTCCTTCCTACGTTCTTTCTTTCATTCCTACGTTCGTTCTTTCCTTCCTACGTTCGTTCGTTCTTTCCTACGTTCGATCTTTCCTTCCTACGTTCGTTTTTTCCTTCCTACGTTCGTTCTTTCCTTCCTACGTTCGTTCTTTCCGTCCTACGTTCCTACGTTCGTTCTTTCCTTCCTACGTTCGTTCGTTCGTTCCTACGTTCGTTCTTTCCTTCCTATGTTCTTACGTTCGTTCCTACGTTTGCTCGTTCGTTCCTACGTTCGTCCTTTCCTTTCTACGTTCGTTCTTTCTTTCTTACGTTCGTTCGTTCCTTCCTACGTTCGTTCTTTCCTTCCTACTTTCGTTCGTTCGTTCCTACGTTCGTTCTTTCATTCCTACGTTCGTTCTTTCCTTCCTACGTTCTTTCTTTCATTCCTACGTTCGATTTTTCCTTCCTACGTTCGTTCTTTCCTTCCTACGTTCGTACTTTCCTTCCTACGTTCGTTCTTTCCTTCCTACGTTCGTACTTTCCTTCCTACGTTCGTTCGTTCCTACGTTCGTTCTTTACTCCCTACGTTCATACGTTCGTTCCTACGTTCGTTCTTTCCTTCCTGCGTTCGTTCTTTCCTTCCTACGTTCGTTCTTTCCTTCCTACGTTCGTTCTTTCCATCCTACGTTCGTTCGTACAATCGTTCTTTCCTTCCTACGTTCGTTCTTTCCTTACTACGTTCATTCGTTCGTTCCTACGTTCGTTCTTCCTTTCCTAGGTTCGTTCGTTTTTTTCCTACGTTCCTTCTTTCTTTCCTACGTTCGTTCTTTCTTTCCCACGTTCGTTCTTTCCTTCCTACGTTCGTACTTTCGTTCCTACTTTCGTTCCTACGTTCGTTCGTTCGTTCCTACGTTCGTTCTTTCCTTCCTACGTTCGTTCTTTCTTTCCTACCTTCGTTCTTTCCTTCCTACGTTCGTTCTTTCTTTCCTACCTTCGTTCTTTCCTTCCTATGTTCGTTCTTTCCTTCATACGTTCGTTCTTTCTTTCCTACGTTCGTTCTTTCATTCCTACGTTCGATCTTTCCTTCCTACGTTCGTTCTTTCCCTCCTACGTTCCTACATTCGTTCTTTCCTTCCTACGTTCGTTCGTTCGTTCCTACGTTCGTTCTTTCCTTCCTATGTTCTTACGTTCGTTCCTACGTTTGCTCGTTCGTTCCTACGTTCGTCCTTTCCTTCCTACGTTCGTTCTTTCTTTCTTACGTTCGTTCGTTCCTTCCTACGTTCGTTCTTTCCTTCCTACGTTCTTTCTTTCATTCCTACGTTCGTTCTTTCCTTCCTACGTTCGTTCGTTCTTTCCTACGTTCGATCTTTCCTTCCTACGTTCGTTTTTTCCTTCCTACGTTCGTTCTTTCCTTCCTACGTTCGTTTTTCCTTCCTACGTTCGTTCGTTCCTACGTTCGTTCTTTCCGTCCTACGTTCCTACGTTCGTTCTTTCCTTCCTACGTTCGTTCGTTCGTTCCTACGTTCGTTCTTTCCTTCCTATGTTCTTACGTTCGTTCCTACGTTTGCTCGTTCGTTCCTACGTTCGTCCTTTCCTTTCTACGTTCGTTCTTTCTTTCTTACGTTCGTTCGTTCCTTCCTACGTTCGTTCTTTCCTTCCTACTTTCGTTCGTTCGTTCCTACGTTCGTTCTTTCATTCCTACGTTCGTTCTTTCCTTCCTACGTTCGTTTTTTCCTTCCTACGTTCGTTCTTTCCTTCCTACGTTCGTTTTTCCTTCCTACGTTCGTTCGTTCCTACGTTCGTTCTTTCTTTCATACGTTCGTTCTTTCGTTCCTACGTTCATTCGTTCGTTCCTACGTTCGTTCTTTCCTTCCTACGTTCTTTCTTTCATTCCTACGTTCGTTTTTTCCTTCCTACGTTCGTTCTTTCCTTCCTACGTTCGTACTTTCCTTCCTACGTTCGTTCTTTCCTTCCTACATTCGTTCTTTCCTTCCTACGTTCGTACTTTCCTTCCTACGTTCGTTCGTTCCTACGTTCGTTCTTTACTCCCTACGTTCATACGTTCGTTCCTACGTTCGTTCTTTCCTTCCTGCGTTCGTTCTTTCCTTCCTTCGTTCGTTCGTTCCTACGTTCGTTCTTTCCTTCCTACGTTCGTTCTTTCCATCCTACGTTCGTTCGTACAATCGTTCTTTCCTTCCTACGTTCGTTCTTTCCTTTCTACGTTCATTCGTTCGTTCCTACGTTCGTTCTTCCTTTCCTACGTTCGTTCGTTTTTTTCCTACGTTCCTTCTTTCTTTCCTACGTTCGTTCTTTCTTTCCTACGTTCGTTCTTTCCTTCCTACGTTCGTACTTTCGTTCCTACTTTCGTTCCTACGTTCGTTCGTTCGTTCCTACGTTCGTTCTTTCCTTCCTACGTTCGTTCTTTCTTTCCTACCTTCGTTCTTTCCTTCCTATGTTCGTTCTTTCCTTCATACGTTCGTTCTTTCTTTCCTACGTTCGTTCTTTCATTCCTACGTTCGATCTTTCCTTCCTACGTTCGTTCGTTCGTTCCTACGTTCGTTCTTTCCTTCCTACGTTCGTTCGTTCCTACGTTCCTTCTTTCCTTCCTACGTTCGTTCTTTCCTTCCTACGTTCGTTCTTTCCTTCCTACGTTCGTTCGTTCCTTCCTACGTTTGTTCTTTCTTTCCTACCTTCGTTCTTTCCTTCCTATGTTCGTTCTTTCCTTCATACGTTCGTTCTTTCTTTCCTACGTTCGTTCTTTCATTCCTACGTTCGATCTTTCCTTCCTACGTTCGTTCGTTCGTTCCTACGTTCGTTCTTTCCTTCCTACGTTCATTCGTTCGTTCCTACGTTCGATCTTTCCTTCCTACGTTCGTTTTTTCCTTCCTACGTTCGTTCTTTCCTCCCTACGTTCGTTCGTTCCTACGTTCGTTCCTTCCTACGTTAGTTCTTTACTTCCTACGTTCATTCGTTCGTTCCTACGTTCGTTCTTTCCTTCCTACGTTCGTTCTTTCCTTCCTACGTTCGTTCTTTCCTTCCTACGTTCGTTCGTTCCTTCCTGCGTTCGTTCTTTCCTTCCTACGTTCGTTCTTTCCTTCCTACGTTCGTTCTTTCCTTCCTACGTTCGTTCGTTTGTTCCTACGTTCGTTCGTTCCTTCCTACGTTCGTTCTTTCCTTCCTACGTTCGTTCCTTCCTACGTTCGTTCTTTCTTTCCTACGTTCGTTCTTTCCTTCCTACGTTCGTTCTTTCCTTCCTACGTTCGTTCTTTCGTTCCTACGTTCGTTCTTTCATTCCTACGTTCTTTTTTTCCTTCCTACGTTCGTTCTTTCCTTCCTACGTTCGTTCTTTCCTTCCTACGTTCATTCGTTCGTTCCTAGGTTCGTTCTTTCCTTCCTACGTTCTTTCTTTCCTTCCTACGTTCGTTTTTTCCTTCCTACGTTCGTTTTTTCCTTCCTACGTTTGTTCGTTCGTTCCTACGTTCGTTCTTTCCTTCCTACGTTGGTTCTTTCCTTCCTACGTTCGTTCTGTCCTTCCTACGTTCGTTCGTTCGTTCCTACTTTCGTTCTTTCCTTCCTACATTCGTTCTTTCTTTTCTAGGTTCGTTCGTTCCTACGTTCGTTCTTTCCTTCCTTCGTTCGGTCTTTCCTACGTTCGTTCTTTCCTTCCTACGTTCGTTCCAACGCTCTTTCTTTCATTCGTACGTTCGTTCTTTCGTTTCTACGTTCCTTCCTACGTTGTTCTTTCCATCTTACGTTCGTTCTTTCCTTCCGACGTTCGTTCTTTCTTTCCTACGTTTGTTCTTTCCTTCCTACCTTCGTTCTTACCTTCCTACGTTCGTTCGTTCGTTCTTTCCTTCGTACGTTCGTTCGTTCGTTCCTACTTTCTTCTTTCCTTCCTACGTTCGTTCTTTCCTTCCTACGTTCGTTCTTTCTTTCCGACTTTCGTTCGTTCCATCCTACGTACGTTCGTTCCTTCTTACGTTCGTTCGATCGTTCCTACGTTCGTTCTTTCCTTCCTACGTTCGTTCTTTCCGTCCTACGTTCCTACGTTCGTTCTTTCCTTCCTACGTTCGTTCGTTCGTTCCTACGTTTGTTCTTTCCTTCCTATGTTCGTACGTTCGTTCCTACGTTTGATCGTTCGTCCTTTCCTTCTTACGTTCGTTCTTTCTTTCTTACGTTAGTTCGTTCCTTCCTACGTTCGTTCTTTCCTTCCTACGTTCGTTCTTTCCTTCCTACGTTCGTTCGTTCGTTCCTGCGTTCGTTCTTTCCTTCCTACGTTCGTTCTTTCCTTCCTACGTTCGTTCTTTCCTTCCTACGTTCGTTCGTTTGTTCCTACGTTCGTTCGTTCCTTCCTACGTTCGTTCTTTCCTTCCTACGTTCGTTCCTTCCTACGTTCGTTCTTTCTTTCCTACGTTCGTTCTTTCCTTCCTACGTTCGTTCTTTCGTTCCTACGTTCGTTCTTTCATTCCTACGTTCTTTTTTTCCTTCCTACGTTCGTTCTTTCCTTCCTACGTTCGTTCTATCCTTCCTACGTTCATTCGTTCGTTCCTAGGTTCGTTCTTTCCTTCCTACGTTCTTTCTTTCCTTCCTACGTTCGTTTTTTCCTTCCTTCGTTCGTTCGTTCCTACGTTCGTTCTTTCCTTCCTACGTTGGTTCTTTCCTTCCTACGTTGGTTCTTTCCTTCCTACGTTCGTTCTGTCCTTCCTACGTTCGTTCGTTCGTTCCTACTTTCGTTCTTTCCTTCCTACGTTCGTTCTTTCTTTTCTACGTTCGTTCGTTCCTACGTTCGTTCTTTCCTTCCTTCGTTCGGTCTTTCCTACGTTCGTTCTTTCCTTCCTACGTTCGTTCCAACGCTCTTTCTTTCATTCGTACGTTCGTTCTTTCGTTTCTACGTTCCTTCCTACGTTGTTCTTTCCATCTTACGTTCGTTCTTTCCTTCCGACGTTCGTTCTTTCTTTCCTACGTTTGTTCTTTCCTTCCTACGTTCGTTCTTACCTTCCTACGTTCGTTCGTTCGTTCTTTCCTTCGTACGTTCGTTCTTTCCTTCCTACGTTCGTTCGTTCGTTCCTATGTTTGCTCGTTCGTTCCTACGTTCGTTCTTGCCTCCCTACGTTCGTTCTTTCTTTCCTACTTTCGTTCGTTCCTTCCTACTTTCGTTTTTTCCTTCCTACGTTCGTTCGTTCGTTCCTACGTTCGTTCTTTCCTTCCTACGTTGGTTCTTTCCTTCCTACGTTCGTTCGTTCGTTCCTACTTTCTTCTTTCCTTCCTACGTTCGTTCTTTCCTTCCTACGTTCGTTCCTACGTTCGTTCTTTCCTTCCTACGTTCGTTCTTTCTTTCCGACTTTCGTTCGTTCCATCCTACGTACGTTCGTTCCTTCTTACGTTCGTTCGTTCGTTCCTACGTTCGTTCTTTCCTTCCTACGTTCGTTCTTTCCTTCCTACGTTCGTTCTTTCCGTCCTACGTTCGTTCTTTCCTTCCTACGTTCGTTCGTTCCTACGTTCGTTCTTTCCTTCCTATGTTCGTACGTTCGTTCCTACGTTTGCTCGTTCGTTCCTACGTTCGTCCTTTCCTTCTTACGTTCGTTCTTTCTTTCTTACGTTCGTTCTTTCCTTCCTACTTTCATTCGTTCGTTCGTTCCTACGTTCGTTCTTTCCTTCCTACGTTCGTTCTTTCATTCCTACGTTCGTTCTTTCCTTCCTACGTTCTTTCTTTCATTCCTACGTTCGTTCTTTCCTTCCTACGTTCGTTCGTTCGTTCCTACGTTCGATCTTTCCTTCCTACGTTCGTTTTTTCCTTCCTACGTTCGTTCTTTCCTTCCTACGTTCGTTCGTTCCTACTCTCGTTCTTTACTTCCTACGTTCATTCGTTCGTTCCTACGTTCGTTCTTTCCTTCCTACGTTCGTTCGTTCCTTCCTACGTTCGTTCTTTACTTCCTACGTTCATTCGTTCGTTCTTTCCTTCCTACGTTCGTTCTTTCCTTCCTACGTTCGTTCGTTCGTTCCTACGTTCGTTCTTTCCTTCCTACGTTCGTTCGTTTGTTCCTACGTTCGTTCTTTCCTTCCTTCGTTCGTTCCTTTCTACGTTCGTTCTTTCTTTCCTACGTTCGTTCTTTCCTTCCTACGTTCGTTCCTACGTTCGTTCTTTCATTCCTACGTTCTTTTTTTCCTTCCTACGTTCGTTCTTTCCTTCCTACGTTCGTTCTTTCCTTCCTACGTTAATTCGTTCGTTCCTACGTTCGTTCTTTCTTTCCTACGTTCTTTCTTTCCTTCCTACGTTCGTTTTTTCCTTCCTACGTTCGTTCGTTCGTTCCTACGTTCGTTCTTTCCTTCCTACGTTCGTTCTTTCCTTCCTACGTTCGTTCTGTCCTTCCTTCGTTCGTTCGTTCCTACGTTCGTTCTTTCCTTCCTACGTTCGTTCTTTCTTTTCTACGTTCGTTCGTTCCTACGTTCGTTCTTACCTTCCTTCGTTCGGTCTTTCCTTCGTTCGTTCCTACGTTCGTTCTTTCCTTCCCACGTTCGTTCCAACGCTCTTTCTTTCATTCGTACGTTTGTTCTTTCGTTTATACGTTCCTTCCTACGTTGTTCTTTCCATCTTACGTTCGTGCTTTCCTTCCGACGTTCGTTCTTTCTTTCCTACGTTCGTTCTTTCCTTCCTACGTTCGTTCTTTCCTTCCTACGTTCGTTCTTACCTTCCTACGTTCGTTCGTTCTTTCCTTCGTACGTTCGTTCTTTCCTTCCTTCGTTCGTTCGTTCCTATGTTCGCTCGTTCGTTCCTACGTTCGTTCTTGCCTCCTTACGTTCGTTCTTTCTTTCCTACTTTCGTTCGTTCCTTCGTTCGTTCGTTCCTACGTTCGCTCGTTCGTTCCTACGTTCGTGCTTTCCTTCGTACGTTCGTTCTTTCTTTCCTACTTTCGTTCGTTCCTTCCTACGTACGTTCGTTCCTTCTTACGTTCGTTCGTTCGTTCCTACGTTCGTTCTTTCCTTCCTACGTTCGTTCTTTCCGTCCTACGTTCCTACGTTCGTTCTTTCCTTCCTACGTTCGTTCGTTCGTTCCTACGTTCGTTCTTTCCTTCCTATGTTCTTACGTTCGTTCCTACGTTTGCTCGTTCGTTCCTACGTTCGTCCTTTCCTTCCTACGTTCGTTCTTTCTTTCTTACGTTCGTTCGTTCCTTCCTACGTTCGTTCTTTCCTTCCTACTTTCGTTCGTTCGTTCCTACGTTCGTTCTTTCATTCCTACGTTCGTTTTATCCTTCCTACGTTCGTTCTGTCCTTCCTACGTTCGTTTTTCCTTCCTACGTTCGTTCGTTCCTACGCTCGTTCTTGACTTCCTACGTTCGTTCTTTCCTTACTACGTTCATTTGTTCGTTCCTACTTTCGTTCTTTCCTTCCTACGTTCGTTCGTTCCTTCCTACGTTCGTTCTTTCTTTCATACGTTCGTTCTTACGTTCCTACGTTCGTTCTTTCCTTCCTACGTTCTTTCTTTCATTCCTACGTTCGTTTTTTCCTTCCTACGTTCGTTCTTTCCTTCCTACGTTCGTACTTTCCTTCCTACGTTGGTTCTTTCCTTCCTACGTTCGTTCTTTCCTTCCTACGTTCGTACTTTCCTTCCTACGTTCGTTCGTTCCTACGTTCGTTCTTTACTCCCTACGTTCATACGTTCGTTCCTACGTTCGTTCTTTCCTTCCTTCGTTCGTTCGTTCCTACCTACGTTCGTTCTTTCCTTCCTACGTTCGTTCTTTCCATCCTACGTTCGTTCGTACAATCGTTCTTTCCTTCCTACGTTCGTTCTTTCCTTACTACGTTCATTCGTTCGTTCCTACGTTCGTTCGTCCTTTCCTACGTTCGTTCGTTTTTTTCCTACGTTCCTTCTTTCTTTCCTACGTTCGTTCTTTCTTTCCTACGTTCGTTCTTTCCTTCCTACGTTCGTACTTTCGTTCCTACTTTCGTTCCTACGTTCGTTCGTTTCTACGTTCGTTCTTTCCTTCCTACGTTCGTTCTTTCCTTCCTACGTTCGTTCTTTCCTTCCTACGTTCGTTCTTTCCTTCCTTCCTCCGTTCGTTTTTCCTTCCTACGTTCGTTCTTTCCTTCCTACGTTCGTTCTTTCCTTCCTACGTTCGTTCTTTCCTTCCTACGTTCATTCGTTCGTTCCTACGTTCATTCGTTCGTTCCTTCTTTCCTTCCTACGTTTGTTCTTTCCTTCCTACGTTCGTTTTTTCCTTCCTACGTTCGTTCGTTCCTTCCTACCTTCGTTCTTTCTTTCCTACCTTCGTTCTTTCCTTCCTACGTTCGTTCGTTCCTACGTTCCTTCTTTCCTTCCTACGTTCGTTCTTTCCTTCCTACGTTCGTTCTTTCCTTCCTACGTTCGTTCGTTCCTTCCTACGTTCGTTCTTTCTTTCCTACCTTCGTTCTTTCCTTCCTATGTTCGTTCTTTCCTTCATACGTTCGTTCTTTCTTTCCTACGTTCGTTCTTTCATTCCTACGTTCGATCTTTCCTTCCTACGTTCGTTCTTTCCTTCCTACGTTCATTCGTTCGTTCCTACGTTCGATCTTTCCTTCCTACGTTCGTTTTTTCCTTCCTACGTTCGTTCTTTCCTCCCTACGTTCGTTCGTTCCTACGTTCGTTCCTTCCTACGTTAGTTCTTTACTTCCTACGTTCATTCGTTCGTTCCTACGTTCGTTCTTTCCTTCCTACGTTCGTTCTTTCCTTCCTACGTTCGTTCTTTCCTTCCTACGTTCGTTCGTTCCTTCCTGCGTTCGTTCTTTCCTTCCTACGTTCGTTCTTTCCTTCCTACGTTCGTTCTTTCCTTCCTACGTTCGTTCGTTTGTTCCTACGTTCGTTCGTTCCTTCCTACGTTCGTTCTTTCCTTCCTACGTTCGTTCCTTCCTACGTTCGTTCTTTCTTTCCTACGTTCGTTCTTTCCTTCCTACGTTCGTTCTTTCGTTCCTACGTTCGTTCTTTCATTCCTACGTTCTTTTTTTCCTTCCTACGTTCGTTCTTTCCTTCCTACGTTCGTTCTTTCCTTCCTACGTTCATTCGTTCGTTCCTAGGTTCGTTCTTTCCTTCCTACGTTCTTTCTTTCCTTCCTACGTTCGTTTTTTCATTCCTACGTTTGTTCGTTCGTTCCTACGTTCGTTCTTTCCTTCCTACGTTGGTTCTTTCCTTCCTACGTTCGTTCTGTCCTTCCTACGTTCGTTCGTTCGTTCCTACTTTCGTTCTTTCCTTCCTACATTCGTTCTTTCTTTTCTAGGTTCGTTCGTTCCTACGTTCGTTCTTTCCTTCCTTCGTTCGGTCTTTCCTACGTTCGTTCTTTCCTTCCTACGTTCGTTCCAACGCTCTTTCTTTCATTCGTACGTTCGTTCTTTCGTTTCTACGTTCCTTCCTACGTTGTTCTTTCCATCTTACGTTCGTTCTTTCCTTCCGACGTTCGTTCTTTCTTTCCTACGTTTGTTCTTTCCTTCCTACCTTCGTTCTTACCTTCCTACGTTCGTTCGTTCGTTCTTTCCTTCGTACGTTCGTTCGTTCGTTCCTACTTTCTTCTTTCCTTCCTACGTTCGTTCTTTCCTTCCTACGTTCGTTCTTTCTTTCCGACTTTCGTTCGTTCCATCCTACGTACGTTCGTTCCTTCTTACGTTCGTTCGTTCGTTCCTACGTTCGTTCTTTCCTTCCTACGTTCGTTCTTTCCGTCCTACGTTCCTACGTTCGTTCTTTCCTTCCTACGTTCGTTCGTTCGTTCCTACGTTCGTTCTTTCCTTCCTATGTTCGTACGTTCGTTCCTACGTTTGCTCGTTCGTCCTTTCCTTCTTACGTTCGTTCTTTCTTTCTTACGTTAGTTCGTTCCTTCCTACGTTCGTTCTTTCCTTCCTACGTTCGTTCTTTCCTTCCTACGTTCGTTCGTTCGTTCCTGCGTTCGTTCTTTCCTTCCTACGTTCGTTCTTTCCTTCCTACGTTCGTTCTTTCCTTCCTACGTTCGTTCGTTTGTTCCTACGTTCGTTCGTTCCTTCCTACGTTCGTTCTTTCCTTCCTACGTTCGTTCCTTCCTACGTTCGTTCTTTCTTTCCTACGTTCGTTCTTTCCTTCCTACGTTCGTTCTTTCGTTCCTACGTTCGTTCTTTCATTCCTACGTTCTTTTTTTCCTTCCTACGTTCGTTCTTTCCTTCCTACGTTCGTTCTATCCTTCCTACGTTCATTCGTTCGTTCCTAGGTTCGTTCTTTCCTTCCTACGTTCTTTCTTTCCTTCCTACGTTCGTTTTTTCCTTCCTTCGTTCGTTCGTTCCTACGTTCGTTCTTTCCTTCCTACGTTGGTTCTTTCCTTCCTACGTTGGTTCTTTCCTTCCTACGTTCGTTCTGTCCTTCCTACGTTCGTTCGTTCGTTCCTACTTTCGTTCTTTCCTTCCTACGTTCGTTCTTTCTTTTCTACGTTCGTTCGTTCCTTCGTTCGGTCTTTCCTACGTTCGTTCTTTCCTTCCTACGTTCGTTCCAACGCTCTTTCTTTCATTCGTACGTTCGTTCTTCCGTTTCTACGTTCCTTCCTACGTTGTTCTTTCCATCTTACGTTCGTTCTTTCCTTCCGACGTTCGTTCTTTCTTTCCTACGTTTGTTCTTTCCTTCCTACGTTCGTTCTTACCTTCCTACGTTCGTTCGTTCGTTCTTTCCTTCGTACGTTCGTTCTTTCCTTCCTACGTTCGTTCGTTCGTTCCTATGTTTGCTCGTTCGTTCCTACGTTCGTTCTTGCCTCCCTACGTTCGTTCTTTCTTTCCTACTTTCGTTCGTTCCTTCCTACTTTCGTTTTTTCCTTCCTACGTTCGTTCGTTCGTTCCTACGTTCGTTCTTTCCTTCCTACGTTGGTTCTTTCCTTCCTACGTTCGTTCGTTCGTTCCTACTTTCTTCTTTCCTTCCTACGTTCGTTCTTTCCTTCCTACGTTCGTTCCTACGTTCGTTCTTTCCTTCCTACGTTCGTTCTTTCTTTCCGACTTTCGTTCGTTCCATCCTACGTACGTTCGTTCCTTCTTACGTTCGTTCGTTCGTTCCTACGTTCGTTCTTTCCTTCCTACGTTCGTTCTTTCCTTCCTACGTTCGTTCTTTCCGTCCTACGTTCGTTCTTTCCTTCCTACGTTCGTTCGTTCGTTCCTACGTTCGTTCTTTCCTTCCTATGTTCGTACGTTCGTTCCTACGTTTGCTCGTTCGTTCCTACGGTCGTCCTTTCCTTCTTACGTTCGTTCTTTCTTTCTTACGTTAGTTCGTTCCTTCCTACGTTCGTTCTTTCCTTCCTACTTTCGTTCGTTCGTTCGTTCCTACGTTCGTTCTTTCCTTCCTACGTTCGTTCTTTCATTCCTACGTTCGTTCTTTCCTTCCTACGTTCTTTCTTTCATTCCTACGTTCGTTCTTTCCTTCCTACGTTCGTTCGTTCGTTCCTACGTTCGATCTTTCCTTCCTACGTTCGTTTTTTCCTTCCTACGTTCGTTCTTTCCTTCCTACGTTTGTTCGTTCCTACGTTCGTTCTTTACTTCCTACGTTCATTCGTTCGTTCCTACGTTCGTTCTTTCCTTCCTATGTTCGTACGTTCGTTCCTACGTTTGCTCGTTCGTTCCTACGGTCGTCCTTTCCTTCTTACGTTCGTTCTTTCTTTCTTACGTTAGTTCGTTCCTTCCTACGTTCGTTCTTTCTTTCCTACTTTCGTTCGTTCCTTCCTACTTTCGTTTTTTCCTTCCTACGTTCGTTCGTTCGTTCCTACGTTCGTTCTTTCCTTCCTACGTTGGTTCTTTCCTTCCTACGTTCGTTCGTTCGTTCGTACTTTCTTCTTTCCTTCCTACGTTCGTTCTTTCCTTCCTACGTTCGTTCCTACGTTCGTTCTTTCCTTCCTACGTTCGTTCTTTCTTTCCGACTTTCGTTCGTTCCATCCTACGTACGTTCGTTCCTTCTTACGTTCGTTCGTTCGTTCCTACGTTCGTTCTTTCCTTCCTACGTTCGTTCTTTCCTTCCTACGTTCGTTCTTTCCGTCCTACGTTCGTTCTTTCCTTCCTACGTTCGTTCGTTCGTTCCTACGTTCGTTCTTTCCTTCCTATGTTCGTACGTTCGTTCCTACGTTTGCTCGTTCGTTCCTACGGTCGTCCTTTCCTTCTTACGTTCGTTCTTTCTTTCTTACGTTAGTTCGTTCCTTCCTACGTTCGTTCTTTCCTTCCTACTTTCGTTCGTTCGTTCGTTCCTACGTTCGTTCTTTCCTTCCTACGTTCGTTCTTTCATTCCTACGTTCGTTCTTTCCTTCCTACGTTCTTTCTTTCATTCCTACGTTCGTTCTTTCCTTCCTACGTTCGTTCGTTCGTTCCTACGTTCGATCTTTCCTTCCTACGTTCGTTTTTTCCTTCCTACGTTCGTTCTTTCCTTCCTACGTTTGTTCGTTCCTACGTTCGTTCTTTACTTCCTACGTTCATTCGTTCGTTCCTACGTTCGTTCTTTCCTTCCTACGTTCGTTCGTTCCTTCCTACGTTCGTTCTTTACTTCCTACGTTCATTCGTTCGTTCTTTCCTTCCTACGTTCGTTCTTTCCTTCCTACGTTCGTTCGTTCGTTCCTACGTTCGTTCTTTCCTTCCTACGTTCGTTCGTTTGTTCCTACGTTCGTTCTTTCCTTCCTTCGTTCGTTCCTTTCTACGTTCGTTCTTTCTTTCCTACGTTCGTTCTTTCCTTCCTACGTTCGTTCCTACGTTCGTTCTTTCATTCCTACGTTCTTTTTTTCCTTCCTACGTTCGTTCTTTCCTTCCTACGTTCGTTCTTTCCTTCCTACGTTAATTCGTTCGTTCCTACGTTCGTTCTTTCTTTCCTACGTTCTTTCTTTCCTTCCTACGTTCGTTTTTTCCTTCCTACGTTCGTTCGTTCGTTCGTTCCTACGTTCGTTCTTTCTTTCCTACGTTCGTTCTTTCCTTCCTACGTTCGTTCTGTCCTTCCTTCGTTCGTTCGTTCCTACGTTCGTTCTTTCCTTCCTACGTTCGTTCTTTCTTTTCTACGTTCGTTCGTTCCTACGTTCGTTCTTACCTTCCTTCGTTCGGTCTTTCCTTCGTTCGTTCCTACGTTCGTTCTTTCCTTCCCACGTTCGTTCCAACGCTCTTTCTTTCATTCGTACGTTTGTTATTTCGTTTATACGTTCCTTCCTACGTTGTTCTTTCCATCTTACGTTCGTGCTTTCCTTCCGACGTTCGTTCTTTCTTTCCTACGTTCGTTCTTTCCTTCCTACGTTCGTTCTTTCCTTCCTACGTTCGTTCTTACCTTCCTACGTTCGTTCGTTCTTTCCTTCGTACGTTCGTTCTTTCCTTCCTTCGTTCGTTCGTTCCTATGTTCGCTCGTTCGTTCCTACGTTCGTTCTTGCCTCCTTACGTTCGTTCTTTCTTTCCTACTTTCGTTCGTTCCTTCGTTCGTTCGTTCCTACGTTCGCTCGTTCGTTCCTACGTTCGTGCTTTCCTTCGTACGTTCGTTCTTTCTTTCCTACTTTCGTTCGTTCCTTCCTACGTACGTTCGTTCCTTCTTACGTTCGTTCGTTCGTTCCTACGTTCGTTCTTTCCTTCCTACGTTCGTTCTTTCCGTCCTACGTTCCTACGTTCGTTCTTTCCTTCCTACGTTCGTTCGTTCGTTCCTACGTTCGTTCTTTCCTTCCTATGTTCTTACGTTCGTTCCTACGTTTGCTCGTTCGTTCCTACGTTCGTCCTTTCCTTCCTACGTTCGTTCTTTCTTTCTTACGTTCGTTCGTTCCTTCCTACGTTCGTTCTTTCCTTCCTACTTTCGTTCGTTCGTTCCTACGTTCGTTCTTTCATTCCTACGTTCGTTTTTTCCTTCCTACGTTCGTTCTGTCCTTCCTACGTTCGTTTTTCCTTCCTACGTTCGTTCGTTCCTACGCTCGTTCTTGACTTCCTACGTTCGTTCTTTCCTTACTACGTTCATTTGTTCGTTCCTACTTTCGTTCTTTCCTTCCTACGTTCGTTCGTTCCTTCCTACGTTCGTTCTTTCTTTCATACGTTCGTTCTTACGTTCCTACGTTCGTTCTTTCCTTCCTACGTTCTTTCTTTCATTCCTACGTTCGTTTTTTCCTTCCTACGTTCGTTCTTTCCTTCCTACGTTCGTACTTTCCTTCCTACGTTCGTTCTTTCCTTCCTACGTTCGTTCTTTCCTTCCTACGTTCGTACTTTCCTTCCTACGTTCGTTCGTTCCTACGTTCGTTCTTTACTCCCTACGTTCATACGTTCGTTCCTACGTTCGTTCTTTCCTTCCTTCGTTCGTTCGTTCCTACCTACGTTCGTTCTTTCCTTCCTACGTTCGTTCTTTCCATCCTACGTTCGTTCGTACAATCGTTCTTTCCTTCCTACGTTCGTTCTTTCCTTACTACGTTCATTCGTTCGTTCCTACGTTCGTTCGTCCTTTCCTACGTTCGTTCGTTTTTTTCCTACGTTCCTTCTTTCTTTCCTACGTTCGTTCTTTCTTTCCTACGTTCGTTCTTTCCTTCCTACGTTCGTACTTTCGTTCCTACTTTCGTTCCTACGTTCGTTCGTTTCTACGTTCGTTCTTTCCTTCCTACGTTCGTTCTTTCCTTCCTACGTTCGTTCTTTCCTTCCTTCCTCCGTTCGTTTTTCCTTCCTACGTTCGTTCTTTCCTTCCTACGTTCGTTCTTTCCTTCCTACGTTCATTCGTTCGTTCCTTCTTTCCTTCCTACGTTTGTTCTTTCCTTCCTACGTTCGTTTTTTCCTTCCTACGTTCGTTCGTTCCTTCCTACCTTCGTTCTTTCTTTCCTACCTTCGTTCTTTCCTTCCTATGTTCGTTCGTTCGTTCCTACGTTCGTTCTTTCCTTCCTACTTTCGTTCGTTCTTTCCTTCCTACGTTCGTTCTTTCCTTCCTACGTTCGTTCTTTCCTTCCTACGTTCGTTCTTTCCTTCCTACGTTCATTCATTCGTTCCTACGTTCGTTTTTTCATTCCTACGTTCGTTCTTTCCTTCCTGCGTTCGTTCGTTTGTTCCTACGTTCCTTCTTTCCTTCCTACGTTCGTTCTTTCCTTCCTACGTTCGTTCGTTCCTTCCTACGTTCGTTCTTTCTTTCCTACCTTCGTTCTTTCCTTCCTATGTTCGTTCTTTCCTCCTACGTTCGTTCTTTCCTTCCTACGTTCATTCGTTCGTTCCTTCTTTCCTTCCTACGTTCGTTCTTTCCTTCCTACGTTCGTTCTTTCATTCCTACGTTCGTTCTTTCCTTCCTACGTTCTTTCGTTCGTTCCTACGTTCGATCTTTCCTTCCCACGTTCGTTTTTTCCTTCCTACGTTCGTTCTTTCCTTCCTACGTTCGTTCATTCCTACGTTCGTTCGTTCCTACGTTCGTTCGTTCCTACGTTCGTTCTTTACTTCCTACGTTCATTCGTTCGTTCCTACGTTCATTCGTTCGTTCCTACGTTCGTTCCTACGTTCATTCGTTCGTTCCTACGTTCGTTCTTTCCTTCCTACGTTCGTTCGTTTGTTCCTACGTTCGTTCTTTCCTTCCTACGTTCGTTCGTTTGTTCCTACGTTCGTTCGTTCCTTCCTACGTTCGTTCTTTACTTCCTACGTTCATTCGTTCGTTCCTACGTTCGTTCTTTCCTTCCTACGTTCGTTCTTTCCTTCCTACGTTCGTTCGTTCGTTCGTTCCTACGTTCGTTCTTTCCTTCCTACGTTCGTTCGTTTGTTCCTACGTTCGTTCTTTCCTTCCTACGTTCGTTCGTTCGTTCCTTTCTACGTTCGTTCTTTCTTTCCTACGTTCGTTCTTTCCTTCCTACGTTCGTTCCTACGTTCGTTCTTTCGTTCCTACGTTCGTTCTTTCGTTCCTACGTTCGTTCTGTCCTTCCTACGTTCGTTCTTTCCTTCCTACGTTCGTTCCAACGCTCTTTCTTTCATTGGTACGTTCGTTCTTTCGTTTCTACGTTCCTTCCTACGTTGTTCTTTCCATCTTACGTTCGTTCTTTCCTTCCGACGTTCGTTCTTTCTTTCCTACGTTTGTTCTTTCCTTCCTACGTTCGTTCTTACCTTCCTACGTTCGTTCGTTCGTTCTTTCCTTCGTACGTTCGTTCTTTCCTTCCTACGTTCGTTCGTTCGTTCCTATGTTTGCTCGTTCGTTCCTACGTTCGTTCTTGCCTCCCTACGTTCGTTCTTTCTTTCCTACTTTCGTTCGTTCCTTCCTACTTTCGTTTTTTCCTTCCTACGTTCGTTCGTTCGTTCCTACGTTCGTTCTTTCCTTCCTACGTTGGTTCTTTCCTTCCTACGTTCGTTCGTTCGTTCGTACTTTCTTCTTTCCTTCCTACGTTCGTTCTTTCCTTCCTACGTTCGTTCCTACGTTCGTTCTTTCCTTCCTACGTTCGTTCTTTCTTTCCGACTTTCGTTCGTTCCATCCTACGTACGTTCGTTCCTTCTTACGTTCGTTCGTTCGTTCCTACGTTCGTTCTTTCCTTCCTACGTTCGTTCTTTCCGTCCTACGTTCGTTCTTTCCGTCCTACGTTCCTACGTTCGTTCTTTCCTTCCTACGTTCGTTCGTTCGTTCCTACGTTCGTTCTTTCCTTCCTATTTTCGTACGTTCGTTCCTACGTTTGCTCGTTCGTTCCTACGTTCGTCCTTTCCTTCTTACGTTCGTTCTTTCTTTCTTACGTTAGTTCGTTCCTTCCTACGTTCGTTCTTTCCTTCCTTCTTTCGTTCGTTCGTTCCTACGTTCGTTCTTTCCTTCCTACGTTCGTTCTTTCATTCCTACGTTCGTTCTTTCCTTCCTACGTTCTTTCTTTCATTCCTACGTTCGTCCTTTCCTTCTTACGTTCGTTCTTTCTTTCTTACGTTAGTTCGTTCCTTCCTACGTTCGTTCTTTCCTTCCTACGTTCGTTCGTTCGTTCCTACGTTCGATCTTTCCTTCCTACGTTCGTTTTTTCCTTCCTACGTTCGTTCTTTCCTTCCTACGTTCGTTCGTTCCTACGTTCGTTCTTTACTTCCTACGTTCATTCGTTCGTTCCTACGTTCGTTCTTTCCTTCCTACGTTCGTTCTTTCCTTCCTACGTTCGTTCGTTTGTTCCTACGTTCGTTCGTTCCTTCCTACGTTCGTTCTTTACTTCCTACGTTCATTCGTTCGTTCCTACGTTCGTTCTTTCCTTCCTACGTTCGTTCTTTCGTTCCTACGTTCGTTCTTTCCTTCCTACGTTCGTTCGTTTGTTCCTACGTTCGTTCTTTCCTTCCTACGTTCGTTCGTTCGTTCCTTTCTACGTTCGTTCTTTCTTTCCTACGTTCGTTCTTTCCTTCCTACGTTCGTTCTTTCGTTCCTACGTTCGTTCTTTCATTCCTACGTTCTTTTTTTCCTTCCTACGTTCGTTCTTTCCTTCCTACGTTCGTTCTTTCCTTCCTACGTTAATTCGTTCGTTCCTACGTTCGTTCTTTCCTTCCTACGTTCGTTTTTTCCTTCCTACGTTCGTTCGTTCGTTCCTACGTTCGTTCTTTCCTTCCTACGTTCGTTCTTTCCTTCCTACGTTCGTTCTGTCCTTCATTCGTTCGTTCGTTCCTACGTTCGTTCTTTCCTTCCTACGTTCGTTCTTTCTTTTCTACGTTCGTTCGTTCCTACGTTCGTTCTTACCTTCCTTCGTTCGGTCTTTCCTTCGTTCGTTCCTACTTTCGTTCTTTCCTTCCTACGTTCGTTCTTTCCTTCCTACGTTCGTTCGTTCGTTCCTACGTTCGGTCTTTCCTTCCTACGTTCGTTTTTTCCTTCCTACGTTCGTTCTTTCCTTCCTACGTTCGTTCATTCCTACGTTCGTTCTTTACTTCCTACGTTCATTCGTTCGGTCCTACCTTCGTTCTTTCCATCCTACGTTCGTACTTTCCTTCCTACGTTCATTCTTTCCTTCCTACGTTCGTTCGTTCCTACGTTCATTCTTTACTTCCTACGTTCGTTCTTTCCTTCCTACGTTCGTTCGTTCGTTCCTACGTTCGATCTTTCCTTCCTACGTTCGTTCTTTCCTTACTACGTTTAATTCGTTCGTTCCTACGTTCGTTCTTTCTTTCCTACGTTCGTTCTTTCCTTCCTACGTTCGTTCTTTCCTTCCTACGTTCATTCGTTCGTTCCTACGTTCGTTCGTTCCTTCCTTCCTACGTTCGTTCTTTCCTTCCTACCTTCGTTCGTTCGTTCCTACGTTCGTTCTTTCCTTCCTACGTTCTTTCTTTCCTTCCTACGTTCGTTCGTTCGTTCCTACGTTCGTTCTTTCCTTCCTACGTTCGTTCTTTCCTTCCTACGTTCGTTCTTTCGTTCCTACGTTCGTTCTTTCTTTTCTACGTTCGTTCGTTCCTACGTTCGGGCGTTCGTTCTTTCCTTCCTACGTTCGTTCTTTCCTTCCTATGTTCGTACGTTCGTTCCTACGTTCGCTCGTTCGTTCCTACGTTCGTCCTTGCCTTCCAACGTTCTTTCTTTCTTTCCTACGTTCGTTCCTTCCTTCCTACGTTCGTTCTTTGCTTCCTACTTTCGTTCGTTCGTTCCTACGTTCGTTCTTTCCTTCCTACGTTCGTTCTTTCATTCCTACGTTCGTTCTTTCCTTCCTACGTTCGTTCGTTCCTTCCTACGTTCGTTCTTTCTTTCCTACGTTCGTTCTTTCTTTCCTACGTTCGTTCTTTCCTTCCTACGTTCGTTCTTTCGTTCCTACATTCGTTCTTTCCTTCCTACGTTCGTTCTTTCGTTCCTACGTTCGTTCTTTCTTTTCTACGTTCGTTCGTTCCTACGTTCGGGCGTTCGTTCTTTCCTTCCTATGTTCGTACGTTCGTTCGTTCGTTCCTACGTTCGATCTTTCCTTCCTACGTTCGTTTTTTCCTTCCTACGTTCGTTCTTTCCTTCCTACGTTCGTTCGTTCCTACGTTCGTTCTTTACTTCCTACGTTCATTCGTTCGTTCCTACGTTCGTTCCTTCCTTCCTACGTTCGTTCTTTCCTTCCTACCTTCGTTCGTTCGTTCCTACGTTCGTTCTTTCCTTCCTACGTTCTTTCTTTCCTTCCTACGTTCGTTCTTTCCTTCCTACGTTCGTTCTTTCCTTCCTACGTTCGTTCTTTCGTTCCTACGTTCGTTCTTTCTTATCTACGTTCGTTCGTTCCTACGTTCGGGCGTTCGTTCTTTCCTTCCTACGTTCGTTCTTTCCTTCCTATGTTCGTACGTTCGTTCCTACGTTCGCTCGTTCGTTCCTACGTTCGTCCTTGCCTTCCAACGTTCTTTCTTTCTTTCCTACGTTCGTTCCTTCCTTCCTACGTTCGTTCTTTGCTTCCTACTTTCGTTCGTTCCTACGTTCGTTCTTTCCTTCCTACGTTCGTTCTTTCATTCCTACGTTCGTTCTTTCCTTCCTACGTTCGTTCGTTCCTTCCTACGTTCGTTCGTTCCTTCCTACGTTCGTTCTTTCTTTCCTACGTTCGTTCTTTCCTTCCTACGTTCGTTCTTTCGTTCCTACGTTCGTTCTTTCGTTCCTACATTCGTTCTTTCCTTCCTACGTTCGTTCTTTCCTTCCTACGTTCATTCGTTCGTTCCTACGTTCGTTCTTTCCTTCCTACGTTCGTTCGTTCCTACGTTCGTTCTGTCCTTCCTACGTTCGTGCTTTCGTTCCTACGTTCGTTCTTTCCTTCCTACGTTCGTTCTTTCTTTTCTACGTTCGTTCGTTCCTACGTTCGGGCGTTCGTTCTTTCCTTCCTACGTTCGTTCGTTCCTACGTTCGTTCTTTCCTTCCTATGTTCGTACGTTCGTTCCTACGTTCGCTCGTTCGTTCCTACGTTCATCCTTGCCTTCCTACGTTCGTTCTTTCTTTCCTACTTTCGTTCCTTCCTTCCTACGTTCGTTCTTTCCTTCCTACTTTCGTCCGTTCGTTCCTACGTTCGTTCTTTCATTCCTACGTTCGTTCTTTCCTTCCTACGTTCGTTCTTTCCTTCCTACGTTCATTCCTTCGTTCCTACATTCGTTCTTTCCTTCCTACGTTCTTTCTTTCATTCCTACGTTCGTTCTTTCCTTCCTACGTTCGTTCGTTCGTTCGTTCCTACGTTCGATCTTTCCTTCCCACGTTCGTTCTTTCCTTCCTACGTTCGTTCTTTCCTTCCTACGTTCGTTCTTTCCTTACTACGTTCATTCGTTCGTTCCTACGTTCGTTCTTTCTTTCCTACGTTCGTTCTTTCGTTCCTACGTTCGTTCTTTCCTTCCTACGTTCATTCGTTCGTTCCTACGTTCGTTCTTTCCTTCCTACGTTCTTTCTTTCCTTCCTACATTCGTTCGTTCCTTCCTACGTTCGTTCGTTCCTACGTTCGGGCGTTCGTTCTTTCCTTCCTATGTTCGTACTTTCGTTCCTACGTTCGCTCGTTCGTTCCTACGTTCGTCCTTGCCTTCCAACGTTCTTTCTTTCTTTCCTACGTTCGTTCCTTCCTTCCTACGTTCGTTCTTTCCTTCCTACCTTCGTTCGTTCGTTCCTACGTTCGTTCTTTCCTTCCTACGTTCTTTCCTTCCTACGTTCGTTCGTTCGTTCCTACGATCGTTCTTTCCTTCCTACGTTCGTTCTTTCGTTCCTACGTTCGTTCTTTCTTTTCTACGTTCGTTCGTTCCTACGTTCGGGCGTTCGTTCTTTCCTTCCTACGTTCGTTCTTTCCTTCCTATGTTCGTACGTTCGTTCCTACGTTCGCTCGTTCGTTCCTACGTTCGTCCTTGCCTTCCAACGTTCTTTCTTTCTTTCCTACGTTCGTTCTTTCATTCCTACGTTCGTTCTTTCCTTCCTACGTTCGTTCGTTCCTTCCTACGTTCGTTCGTTCCTTCCTACGTTCGTTCTTTCTTTTCTACGTTCGTTCTTTCCTTCCTACTTTCGTTCGTTCGTTCCTACGTTCGTTCTTTCCTTCCTACGTTCGTTCTTTCATTCCTACGTTCGTTCTTTCCTTCCTACGTTCGTTCGTTCCTTCCTACGTTCGTTCTTTCTTTCCTACGTTCGTTCATTCCTTCCTACGTTCGTTCTTTCGTTCCTACGTTCGTTCTTTCGTTCCTACGTTCGTTCTTTCCTTCCTACGTTCATTCGTTCGTTCCTACGTTCGTTCTTTCCTTCCTACGTTCGTTCGTTCGTTCCTACGTTCGTTCTTTCCTTCCTACGTTCGTTCTGTCCTTCCTACGTTCGTGCTTTCGTTCCTACGTTCGTTCTTTCCTTCCTACGTTCGTTCTTTCTTTTCTACGTTCGTTCGTTCCTACGTTCGGGCGTTCGTTCTTTCCTTCCTACGTTCGTTCGTTCCTACGTTCGTTCTTTCCTTCCTATGTTCGTACGTTCGTTCCTACGTTCGCTCGTTCGTTCCTACGTTCATCCTTGCCTTCCTACGTTCGTTCTTTCTTTCCTACGTTCGTTCCTTCCTTCCTACCTTCGTTCGTTCCTACGTTCGTTCTTTCATCCCTACGTTCGTTCTTTCCTTCCTACGTTCGTTCTTTCCTTCCTACGTTCATTCCTTCGTTCCTACGTTCGTTCTTTCCTTCCTACGTTCTTTCTTTCATTGCTACGTTCGTTCTTTCCTTCCTACGTTCGTTCGTTCGTTCCTACGTTCGATCTTTCCTTCCTACGTTCGTTTTTTCCTTCCCACGTTCGTTCTTTCCTTCCTACGTTCGTTCTTTACTTCCTACGTTCATTCGTTCGTTCCTACGTTCGTTCTTTCCTTCCTACGTTCGTTCTTTCCTTCCTACGTTCGTTCTTTCCTTCCTACGTTCGTTCGTTTCTACGTTCGTTCTTTCCTTCCTACGTTCGTTCTTTCCTTCCTACGTTCGTTTTTTCCTTCCTACGTTCGTTTTTTCCTTCCTACGTTCGTTCGTTCGTTCCTACGTTCGTTCTTTCCTTCCTACGTTCGTTCTTTCCTTCCTACGTTCGTTCTTTCCTTCCTACGTTCGTTCTTTCTTTTCTACGTTCGTTCGTACGTTCCTACGTTCATTCTTTCCTTCCTTCGTTCGGTCTCTCCTTCGTTCGTTCCTACGTTCGTTCTTTCCTTCCTACGTTCGTTCTTTCCTTCCAACGCTCTTTCTTTCATTCGTACGTTCGTTCTTTCGTTTCTACGTTCCTTCCTACGTTGTTCTTTCCATCTTACGTTCGTTCTTTCCTTCCGACGTTCGTTCTTTCTTTCCTACGTTCGTTCGTTCGTTTCTACGTTCGTTCGTTCGTTTCTACGTTCGTTCTTACCTTCCTACGTTCATTCTTTCCTTCGTACGTTCGTTCTTTCCTTCCTACGTTCGTTCGTTCGTTCCTATGTTCGCTCGTTCGTTCCTACGTTCGTTCTTGCCTCCTTACGTTCGTTCTTTCTTTCCTACTTTCGTTCGTTCGTTCCTACGTTCGCTCGTTCGTTCCTACGTTCGTTCTTTCCTTCGTACGTTCGTTCTTTCTTTCCTACTTTCGTTCGTTCCTTCCTACGTACGTTCGTTCCTTCTTACGTTCGTTCGTTCGTTCCTACGTTCGTTCTTTCCTTCCTACGTTCGTTCTTTCCGTCCTACGTTCCTACGTTCGTTCTTTCCTTCCTACGTTCGTTCGTTCGTTCCTACGTTCGTTCTTTCCTTCCTATGTTCTTACGTTCGTTCCTACGTTTGCTCGTTCGTTCCTACGTTCGTCCTTTCCTTCCTACGTTCGTTCTTTCTTTCTTACGTTCGTTCGTTCCTTCCTACGTTCGTTCTTTCCTTCCTACTTTCGTTCGTTCGTTCCTACGTTCGTTCTTTCATTCCTACGTTCGTTCGTTCCTTCCTACGTTCGTTCTTTCTTTCATACGTTCGTTCTTTCGTTCCTACGTTCGTTCTTTCCTTCCTACGTTCTTTCTTTCATTCCTACGTTCGTTTTTTCCTTCCTACGTTCGTTCTTTCCTTCCTACGTTCGTACTTTCCTTCCTACGTTCGTTCTTTCCTTCCTACGTTCGTTCTTTCCTTCCTACGTTCGTTCTTTCCTTCCTACGTTCGTACTTTCCTTCCTACGTTCGTTCGTTCCTACGTTCGTTCTTTACTCCCTACGTTCATACGTTCGTTCCTACGTTCGTTCTTTCCTTCCTGCGTTCGTTCTTTCCTTCCTTCGTTCGTTCGTTCCTACGTTCGTTCTTTCCTTCCTACGTTCGTTCGTTCCTACGTTCGTTCTTTCCTTCCTACGTTCGTTCTTTCCATCCTACGTTCGTTCGTACAATCGTTCTTTCCTTCCTACGTTCGTTCTTTCCTTACTACGTTCATTCGTTCGTTCCTACGTTCGTTCTTCCTTTCCTACGTTCGTTCGTTTTTTTCCTACGTTCCTTCTTTCTTTCCTACGTTCGTTCTTTCTTTCCTACGTTCGTTCTTTCCTTCCTACGTTCGTACTTTCGTTCCTACTTTCGTTCCTACGTTCGTTCGTTCCTACGTTCGTTCTTTCCTTCCTACGTTCCTTCGTTCGTTCCTACGTTCGTTCTTTCCTTCCTACGTTCGTTCTTTCCATCCTACGTTCGTTCTTTCCTTCCTTCGTTCGTTCGTTCGTTCCTACTTTCCTTCTTTCCTTCCTACGTTCGTCCTCTCTTTCCTACCTTCGTTCTTTACTTCCTATGTTCTTTCTTTCCTTCATACGTTCGTTCGTTCGTTCCTACGTTCGTTCTTTCCTTCCTACGTTCGTTCTTTCCTTCCTACGTTCGTTCGTTCCTACGTTCGTTCTTGCCTTGCTACGTTCATTCGTTCGTTCCTACGTTCGTTCTTTCCTTCCTACGTTCTTTCTTTCATTCCTACGTTCTTTCTTTCCTTCCTATGTTCGTTCTTGCCTTTACACGTTCGTTCATTCGTTCGTTCCTACGTTCGTTCTTTCCTTCCTACGTTCGTTCTTTCTTTCCTACGTTCGTACTTTCTTTCCTACGTTCGTTCGTTCCTTCCTACGTTCGTTCTTTCCTTCCTACTTTCGTTCGTTCGTTCCTACGTTCGTTCTTTCCTTCCTACGTTCGTTCTTTCATTCCTACGTACGTTCTTTCCTTCTTACGTTCGTTCGTTCGTTCGTTCGTTCCTTCCTACGTACGTTCTTTCCTTCCTACGTTCGTTCTCTCCTTACTACGTTCGTTCTTTCTTTCCTACTTTCGTTCGTTCCTTCCTACGTACGTTCTTTCCTTCTTACGTTCGTTCGTTCGTTCCTACGTTCGTTCTTTCCTTCCTACGTTCGTACGTTCCTTCCTACGTACTTTCTTTCCTTCTTACGTTCGTTCGTTCGTTCCTACGTTCGTTCTTTCCTTCCTACGTTCGTACGTTCCTACGTTCGTTCGTTCGTTCCTACGTTCGCTCGTTCGTTCCTACCTTCGTCCTTTCCTTCCTGCGTTCGTTCTTTCTTTCCTACGTTCGTACTTTCTTTCCTACGTTCGTACTTTCTTTCCTCCGTTCGTTCGTTCCTTCCTACGTTCGTTCTTTCCTTCCTACGTTCGTTCTTTCATTCCTACGTACGTTCTTTCCTTCTTACGTTCGTTCGTTCCTTCGTTCGTTCCTTCCTACGTATGTTGTGTCCTTCCTACTTTCGTTCGTTCCTTCCTACGTTCGTTCTTTCCTTCCTACGTTCATTCGTTCGTTCCTACGTTCGTTCTTTCCTTCCTACGTTCTTTCTTTCCTTCCTACGTTCGTTCTTTCCTTCCTACGTTCGTTTTTTCCTTCCTACGTTCGTTCGTTCGTTCCTACGTTCGTTCTTTCCTTCCTACGTTCGTTCTGTCCTTCCTACGTTCGTTCGTTCGTTCTTTCCTTCCTTCGTTCGTTCTTTCCTTCCTTCGTTCGTTCTTTCCTTCGTTCGTTCCTACGTTCGTTCTTTCCTTCCAACGTTCGTTCTTTCCTTCCAACGCTCTTTCATTCATTCGTACGTTCGTTCTTTCGTTTCTATGTTCCTTCCTACGTTGTTCTTTCCATCTTACATTCGTTCTTTCCTTCCGACGTTCGTTCTTTCTTTCCTACCTTCGTTCGTTCTTTCCTTCCTACGTTCGTTCTTACCTTCCTACGTTCGTTCGTTCTTTCCTTCCTACGTTCGTTCTTTCCTTCCTACGTTCGTTCGTTCCTACGTTCGTTCTTTCCTTCCTACGTTCATTCGTTCGTTCCTACGTTCGTTCTTTCCTTCCTACGTTCTTTCTTTCATTCCTACGTTCGTCTTTCCTTCCTACGTTCATTCGTTCGTTCCTACGTTCGTTCTTTCTTTCCTTCCTATGTTCGTTCTTGCCTTTACACGTTCGTTCGTTCGTTCCTACGTTCGTTCTTTCCTTCCTACGTTCGTTCTTTCTTTCCTACGTTCGTACTTTCTTTCCTACGTTCGTTCGTTCCTTCCTACGTTCGTTCTTTCCTTCCTACTTTCGTTCGTTCGTTCCTACGTTCGTTCTTTCCTTCCTACGTTCGTTCTTTCATTCCTACGTACGTTCTTTCCTTCTTACGTTCGTTCGTTCGTTCGTTCCTGCCTACGTACGTTCTTTCCTTCCTACGTTCGTTCCTACGTTCGTTCTCTCCTTACTACGTTCGTTCTTTCTTTCCTACTTTCGTTCGTTCCTTCCTACGTACGTTCTTTCCTTCTTACGTTCGTTCGTTCGTTCCTACGTTCGTTCTTTCCTTCCTACGTTCGTACGTTCCTTCCTACGTACGTTCTTTCCTTCTTACGTTCGTTCGTTCGTTCCTACGTTCGTTCTTTCCTTCCTACGTTCGTACGTTCCTACGTTCGTTCGTTCGTTCCTACGTTCGCTCGTTCTTTCCTACCTTCGTCCTTTCCTTCCTGCGTTCGTTCTTTCTTTCCTACGTTCGTACTTTCTTTCCTACGTACGTTCTTTCCTTCTTACGTTCGTTCGTTCCTACGTTCGTTCGTTCCTTCCTACGTATGTTGTGTCCTTCCTACTTTCGTTCGTTCCTTCCTACGTTTGTTCTTTCTTTCCTACGTTCGTTCTTTCCTTCCTACGTTCGTTCTTTCGTTCCTACTTTCGTTCTTTCCTTCCTACGTTCGTTCTTTCTTTCCTACTTTCGTTCGTTCCTTCCTACGTACGTTCTTTCCTTCTTACGTTCGTTCGTTCGTTCCTACGTTCGTTCTTTCCTTCCTACGTTCGTACGTTCCTTCCTACGTACGTTCTTTCCTTCTTACGTTCGTTCGTTCGTTCCCACGTTCGTTCGTTCGTTCCTACGTTCGCTCTTTCGTTCCTACCTTCGTTCGTTCCTTCCTACGTTCGTTCTTTCCTTCCTACTTTCGTTCCTTCGTTCCTACGTTTGTTCTTTCTTTCCTACATTCATTCGTTCGTCCCTACGTTCGTTCTTTCCTTCCTACATTCTTTCTTTCATTCCTACATTTCTTTCTTACCTTCCTACGTTCGTTCGTTCGTACGTTCGATCTTTCCTTCCTACGTTCGTTCTTTTCTTACTACGTTCATTCGTTCGTTCCTACGTTCGTTCTTTCCTTCCTACGTTCGTTCCTACGTTCGTTCTTTCGTTCCTACGTTCGTTCTTTCCTTCCTACGTTCGTTCCTACGTTCGTTCTTTCCTTCCTACGTTCGTTCGTTCGTTCCTACGTTCGATCTTTCCTTCCTACGTTCGTTCTTTCCTTACTACGTTCATTCGTTCGTTCCTACCTTCGTTCTTTCCTTCCTATGTCCGTTCTTGCCTTCATACGTTCGTTCGTTCGTTCCTACGTTCGTTCGTTCGTTCCTACGTTCGTTCTTTCCTTCCTACGTTCGTTCTTTCTTTCCTACGTTCGTACTTTCTTTCCTACGTTCGTTCGTTCCTTCCTACGTTCGTTCTTTCCTTCCTACTTTCGTTCGTTCGTTCCTACGTTCGTTCTTTCCTTCCTACGTTCGTTCTTTCATTCCTACGTACGTTCTTTCCTTCTTACGTTCGTTCGTTCGTTCGTTCCTTCCTACGTACGTTCATTGCTTCCTACGTTCGTTCCTTCCTACGTTCGTTCTTTCGTTCCTACGTTCGTTCTCTCCTTACTACGTTCGTTCTTTCTTTCCTACTTTCGTTCGTTCCTTCCTACGTACGTTCTTTCCTTCTTACGTTCGTTCGTTCCTACGTTCGTTCTTTCCTTCCTACGTTCGTACGTTCCTTCCTACGTTCGTACGTTCCTTCCTACGTACGTTCTTTCCTTCTTACGTTCGTTCGTTCCTACGTTCGTTCTTTCCTTCCTACGTTCGTTCGTTCGTTCCTACGTTCGCTCGTTCGTTCCTACCTTCGTCCTTTCCTTCCTGCGTTCGTTCTTTCTTTCCTACGTTCGTACTTTCTTTCCTACGTTCGTTCGTTCCTTCCTACGTTCGTTCTTTCCTTCCTACGTTCGTTCTTTCATTCCTACGTACGTTCTTTCCTTCTTACGTTCGTTCGTTCGTTCCTACGTTCGTTCGTTCCTTCCTACGTATGTTCTGTCCTTCCTACTTTCGTTCGTTCCTTCCTACGTTCGTTCTTTCTTTCCTACATTCGTTCTTTCCTTCCTACGTTCGTTCTTTCGTTCCTACATTCGTTCTTTCTTTCCTACGTTCGTTCGTTCGTTCCTACAATCGTTCTTTCCTTCCTACGTTCGTTCTTTCCTTATTACGTTCGTTCGTACGTTCGTTCTTTCTTTCCTACGTTCGTTCGTTCCTACTTTCCTTCTTTCCTTCCTACGTTCGTCCTCTCTTTCCTACCTTCGTTCTTTACTTCCTATGTTCTTTCTTTCCTTCATACGTTCGTTCGTTCGTTCCTACGTTCGTTCTTTCCTTCCTACGTTCGTTCTTTCCTTCCTACGTTCTTTCTTTCATTCCTACGTTCGTCTTTCCTTCCTACGTTCATTCGTTCGTTCCTACGTTCGTTCTTTCTTTCCTTCCTATGTTCGTTCTTGCCTTTACACGTTCGTTCGTTCGTTCCTACGTTCGTTCTTTCCTTCCTACGTTCGTTCTTTCTTTCCTACGTTCGTACTTTCTTTCCTACGTTCGTTCGTTCCTTCCTACGTTCGTTCTTTCCTTCCTACTTTCGTTCGTTCGTTCCTACGTTCGTTCTTTCCTTCTTACGTTTGTTCGTTCGTTCGTTCCTTCCTTCCTACGTACGTTCTTTCCTTCCTACGTTCGTTCTCTCCTTACTACGTTCGTTCTTTCTTTCCTACTTTCGTTCCTTCCTACGTACGTTCTTTCCTTCTTACGTTCGTTCGTTCGTTCCTACGTTCGTTCTTTCCTTCCTACGTTCGTACGTTCCTACGTTCGTTCGTTCGTTCCTACGTTCGCTCGTTCGTTCCTACCTTCGTCCTTTCCTTCCTGCGTTCGTTCTTTCTTTCCTACGTTCGTACTTTCTTTCCTACGTTCGTTCGTTCCTTCCTACGTTCGTTCTTTCCTTCCTACGTTCGTTCTTTCATTCCTACGTACGTTCTTTCCTTCTTACGTTCGTTCGTTCCTTCGTTCGTTCCTTCCTACGTATGTTGTGTCCTTCCTACTTTCGTTCGTTCCTTCCTACGTTCGTTCTTTCCTTCCTACGTTCATTCGTTCGTTCCTACGTTCGTTCTTTCCTTCCTACGTTCTTTCTTTCCTTCCTACGTTCGTTTTTTCCTTCCTACGTTCGTTCGTTCGTTCCTACGTTCGTTCTTTCCTTCCTACGTTCGTTCTGTCCTTCCTACGTTCGTTCGTTCGTTCTTTCCTTCCTACGTTCGTTCTTTCTTTTCTACGTTCGTTAGGTCGTTCCTAGGTTCGTTCTTTCCTTCCTTCGTTCGTTCTTTCCTTCGTTCGTTCCTACGTTCGTTCTTTCCTTCCAACGTTCGTTCTTTCCTTCCAACGCTCTTTCATTCATTCGTACGTTCGTTCTTTCGTTTCTATGTTCCTTCCTACGTTGTTCTTTCCATCTTACATTCGTTCTTTCCTTCCGACGTTCGTTCTTTCTTTCCTACCTTCGTTCGTTCTTTCCTTCCTACGTTCGTTCTTACCTTCCTACGTTCGTTCGTTCTTTCCTTCCTACGTTCGTTCTTTCCTTCCTACGTTCGTTCGTTCGTTCCTACGTTCGTTCTTTCCTTCCTACGTTCATTCGTTCGTTCCTACGTTCGTTCTTTCCTTCCTACGTTCTTTCTTTCATTCCTACGTTCGTCTTTCCTTCCTACGTTCATTCGTTCGTTCCTACGTTCGTTCTTTCTTTCCTTCCTATGTTCGTTCTTGCCTTTACACGTTCGTTCGTTCGTTCCTACGTTCGTTCTTTCCTTCCTACGTTCGTTCTTTCTTTCCTACGTTCGTACTTTCTTTCCTACGTTCGTTCGTTCCTTCCTACGTTCGTTCTTTCCTTCCTACTTTCGTTCGTTCGTTCCTACGTTCGTTCTTTCCTTCCTACGTTCGTTCTTTCATTCCTACGTACGTTCTTTCCTTCTTACGTTCGTTCGTTCGTTCGTTCCTTCCTACGTACGTTCTTTCCTTCCTACGTTCGTTCCTTCCTACGTTCGTTCCTACGTTCGTTCTCTCCTTACTACGTTCGTTCTTTCTTTCCTACTTTCGTTCGTTCCTTCCTACGTACGTTCTTTCCTTCTTACGTTCGTTCGTTCGTTCCTACGTTCGTTCTTTCCTTCCTACGTTCGTATGTTCCTTCCTACGTACGTTCTTTCCTTCTTACGTTCGTTCGTTCGTTCCTACGTTCGTTCTTTCCTTCCTACGTTCGTTCGTTCGTTCCTACGTTCGCTCGTTCTTTCCTACCTTCGTCCTTTCCTTCCTGCGTTCGTTCTTTCTTTCCTACGTTCGTACTTTCTTTCCTACGTTCGTTCGTTCCTTCCTACGTTCGTTCTTTCATTCCTACGTACGTTCTTTCCTTCTTACGTTCGTTCGTTCCTACGTTCGTTCGTTCCTTCCTACGTATGTTGTGTCCTTCCTACTTTCGTTCGTTCCTTCCTACGTTCGTTCTTTCTTTCCTACGTTCGTTCTTTCCTTCCTACGTTCGTTCTTTCGTTCCTACTTTCGTTCTTTCCTTCCTACGTTCGTTCTTTCTTTCCTACTTTCGTTCGTTCCTTCCTACGTACGTTCTTTCCTTCTTACGTTCGTTCGTTCGTTCCTACGTTCGTTCTTTCCTTCCTACGTTCGTACGTTCCTTCCTACGTACGTTCTTTCCTTCTTACGTTCGTTCGTTCGTTCCTACGTTCGTTCGTTCCTACGTTCGCTCTTTCGTTCCTACCTTCGTTCGTTCCTTCCTACGTTCGTTCTTTCCTTCCTACTTTCGTTCCTTCGTTCCTACGTTTGTTCTTTCTTTCCTACCTACGTTCGTTCTTTCCTTCCTACGTTCTTTCTTTCATTCCTACATTTCTTTCTTACCTTCCTACGTTCGTTCGTTCGTACGTTCGATCTTTCCTTCCTACGTTCGTTCTTTCCTTACTACGTTCATTCGTTCGTTCCTACGTTCGTTCTTTCCTTCCTACGTTCGTTCCTACGTTCGTTCTTTCGTTCCTACGTTCGTTCTTTCCTTCCTACGTTCGTTCCTACGTTCGTTCTTTCCTTCCTACGTTCGTTCGTTCCTACGTTCGATCTTTCCTTCCTACGTTCGTTCTTTCCTTACTACGTTCATTCGTTCGTTCCTACCTTCGTTCTTTCCTTCCTATGTCCGTTCTTGCCTTCATACGTTCGTTCGTTCCTTCCTACGTTCGTTCTTTCCTTCCTACTTTCGTTCGTTCGTTCCTACGTTCGTTCTTTCCTTCCTACGTTCGTTCTTTCATTCCTACGTACGTTCTTTCCTTCTTACGTTTGTTCGTTCGTTCCTTCCTTCCTACGTACGTTCTTTCCTTCCTACGTTCGTTCTCTCCTTACTACGTTCGTTCTTTCTTTCCTACTTTCGTTCCTTCCTACGTACGTTCTTTCCTTCTTACGTTCGTTCGTTCGTTCCTACGTTCGTTCTTTCCTTCCTACGTTCGTACGTTCCTTCCTACGTACGTTCTTTCCTTCTTACGTTCGTTCGTTCGTTCCTACGTTCGTTCTTTCCTTCCTACGTTCGTACGTTCCTACGTTCGTTCCTACGTTCGCTCGTTCGTTCCTACCTTCGTCCTTTCCTTCCTGCGTTCGTTCTTTCTTTCCTACGTTCGTACTTTCTTTCCTACGTTCGTTCGTTCCTTCCTACGTTCGTTCTTTCCTTCCTACGTTCGTTCTTTCATTCCTACGTACGTTCTTTCCTTCTTACGTTCGTTCGTTCCTTCGTTCGTTCCTTCCTACGTATGTTGTGTCCTTCCTACTTTCGTTCGTTCCTTCCTACGTTCGTTCTTTCCTTCCTACGTTCATTCGTTCGTTCCTACGTTCGTTCTTTCCTTCCTACGTTCTTTCTTTCCTTCCTACGTTCGTTCTTTCCTTCCTACGTTCGTTTTTTCCTTCCTACGTTCGTTCGTTCGTTCCTACGTTCGTTCTTTCCTTCCTACGTTCGTTCTGTCCTTCCTACGTTCGTTCGTTCGTTCTTTCCTTCCTACGTTCGTTCTTTCTTTTCTACGTTCGTTAGGTCGTTCCTACGTTCGTTCTTTCCTTCCTTCGTTCGTTCTTTCCTTCGTTCGTTCCTACGTTCGTTCTTTCCTTCCAACGTTCGTTCTTTCCTTCCAACGCTCTTTCATTCATTCGTACGTTCGTTCTTTCGTTTCTATGTTCCTTCCTACGTTGTTCTTTCCATCTTACATTCGTTCTTTCCTTCCGACGTTCGTTCTTTCTTTCCTACCTTCGTTCGTTCTTTCCTTCCTACGTTCGTTCTTACCTTCCTACGTTCGTTCGTTCTTTCCTTCCTTCGTTCGTTCCTACGTTCGTTCTTTCCTTCCTACGTTCATTCGTTCGTTCCTACGTTCGTTCTTTCCTTCCTACGTTCTTTCTTTCATTCCTACGTTCGTCTTTCCTTCCTACGTTCATTCGTTCGTTCCTACGTTCGTTCTTTCTTTCCTTCCTATGTTCGTTCTTGCCTTTACACGTTCGTTCGTTCGTTCCTACGTTCGTTCTTTCCTTCCTACGTTCGTTCTTTCTTTCCTACGTTCGTACTTTCTTTCCTACGTTCGTTCGTTCCTTCCTACGTTCGTTCTTTCCTTCCTACTTTCGTTCGTTCGTTCCTACGTTCGTTCTTTCCTTCCTACGTTCGTTCTTTCATTCCTACGTACGTTCTTTCCTTCTTACGTTCGTTCGTTCGTTCGTTCGTTCCTTCCTACGTACGTTCTTTCCTTTCTACGTTCGTTCCTTCCTACGTTCGTTCCTACGTTCGTTCTCTCCTTACTACGTTCGTTCTTTCTTTCCTACTTTCGTTCGTTCCTTCCTACGTACGCTCTTTCCTTCTTACGTTCGTTCGTTCGTTCCTACGTTCGTTCTTTCCTTCCTACGTTCGTACGTTCCTTCCTACGTACGTTCTTTCCTTCTTACGTTCGTTCGTTCGTTCCTACGTTCGTTCTTTCCTTCCTACGTTCGTACGTTCCTACGTTCGTTTGTTCGTTCCTACGTTCGCTCGTTCTTTCCTACCTTCGTCCTTTCCTTCCTGCGTTCGTTCTTTCTTTCCTACGTTCGTACTTTCTTTCCTACGTTCGTTCGTTCCTTCCTACGTTCGTTCTTTCATTCCTACGTAGTTCTTTCCTTCTTACGTTCGTTCGTTCCTACGTTCGTTCGTTCCTTCCTACGTATGTTGTGTCCTTCCTACTTTCGTTCGTTCCTTCCTACGTTCGTTCTTTCTTTCCTACGTTCGTTCTTTCCTTCCTACGTTCGTTCTTTCGTTCCTACTTTCGTTCTTTCCTTCCTACGTTCGTTCTTTCTTTCCTACTTTCGTTCGTTCCTTCCTACGTACGTTCTTTCCTTCTTACGTTCGTTCGTTCGTTCCTACGTTCGTTCTTTCCTTCCTACGTTCGTACGTTCCTTCCTACGTACGTTCTTTCCTTCTTACGTTCGTTCGTTCGTTCCTACGTTCGTTCGTTCGTTCCTACGTTCGCTCTTTCGTTCCTACCTTCGTTCGTTCCTTCCTACGTTCGTTCTTTCCTTCCTACTTTCGTTCCTTCGTTCCTACGTTTGTTCTTTCTTTCCTACATTCATTCGTTCGTCCCTACGTTCGTTCTTTCCTTCCTACGTTCTTTCTTTCATTCCTACATTTCTTTCTTACCTTCCTACGTTCGTTCGTTCGTACGTTCGATCTTTCCTTCCTACGTTCGTTCTTTCCTTACTACGTTCATTCGTTCGTTCCTACGTTCGTTCTTTCCTTCCTACGTTCGTTCCTACGTTCGTTCTTTCGTTCCTACGTTCGTTCTTTCCTTCCTACGTTCGTTCCTACGTTCGTTCTTTCCTTCCTACGTTCGTTCGTTCGTTCCTACGTTCGATCTTTCCTTCCTACGTTCGTTCTTTCCTTACTACGTTCATTCTTTCGTTCCTACCTTCGTTCTTTCCTTCCTATGTCCGTTCTTGCCTTCATACGTTCGTTCGTTCGTTCCTACGTTCGTTCGTTCGTTCCTACGTTCGTTCTTTCCTTCCTACGTTCGTTCTTTCTTTCCTACGTTCGTACTTTCTTTCCTACGTTCGTTCGTTCCTTCCTACGTTCGTTCTTTCCTTCCTACTTTCGTTCGTTCGTTCCTACGTTCGTTCTTTCCTTCCTACGTTCGTTCTTTCATTCCTACGTACGTTCTTTCCTTCTTACGTTCGTTCGTTCGTTCGTTCCTTCCTATGTACGTTCTTTGCTTCCTACGTTCGTTCCTTCCTACGTTCGTTCTTTCGTTCCTACGTTCGTTCTCTCCTTACTACGTTCGTTCTTTCTTTCCTACTTTCGTTCGTTCCTTCCTACGTACGTTCTTTCCTTCTTACGTTCGTTCGTTCCTACGTTCGTTCTTTCCTTCCTACGTTCGTACGTTCCTTCCTACGTACGTTCTTTCCTTCTTACGTTCGTTCCTTCCTACGTTCGTTCGTTCGTTCCTACGTTCGCTCGTTCGTTCCTACCTTCGTCCTTTCCTTCCTGCGTTCGTTCTTTCTTTCCTACGTTCGTACTTTCTTTCCTACGTTCGTTCGTTCCTTCCTACGTTCGTTCTTTCCTTCCTACGTTCGTTCTTTCATTCCTACGTACGTTCTTTCCTTCTTACGTTCGTTCGTTCGTTCCTACGTTCGTTCGTTCCTTCCTACGTATGTTCTGTCCTTTCTACTTTCGTTCGTTCCTTCCTACGTTCGTTCTTTCTTTCCTACATTCGTTCTTTCCTTCCTACGTTCGTTCTTTCGTTCCTACTTTCGTTCTTTCCTTCCTACGTTCGTTCGTTCGTTCCTACAATCGTTCTTTCCTTCGTTCGTTCTTTCATTATTACGTTCGTTCGTACGTTCGTTCTTTCTTTCCTACGTTCGTTCGTTCCTACTTTCCTTCTTTCCTTCCTACGTTCGTCCTCTCTTTCCTACCTTCGTTCTTTACTTCCTATGTTCTTTCTTTCCTTCATACGTTCGTTCGTTCGTTCCTACGTTCGTTCTTTCCTTCCTACGTTCGTTCTTTCCTTCCTACGTTCTTTGTTTCATTCCTACGTTCGTCTTTCCTTCCTACGTTCATTCGTTCGTTCCTACGTTCGTTCTTTCTTTCCTTCCTATGTTCGTTCTTGCCTTTACACGTTCGTTCGTTCGTTCGTTCCTACGTTCGTTCTTTCCTTCCTACGTTCGTTCTTTCTTTCCTACGTTCGTACTTTCTTTCCTACGTTCGTTCGTTCCTTCCTACGTTCGTTCTTTCCTTCCTACTTTCGTTCGTTCGTTCCTACGTTCGTTCTTTCCTTCCTACGTTCGTTCTTTCATTCCTACGTACGTTCTTTCCTTCTTACGTTCGTTCGTTCGTTCGTTCCTTCCTTCCTACGTACGTTCTTTCCTTCCTACGTACGTTCTTTCCTTCCTACGTTCGTTCTCTCCTTACTACGTTCGTTCTTTCTTTCCTACTTTCGTTCCTTCCTTCGTACGTTCTTTCCTTCTTACGTTCGTTCGTTCGTTCCTACGTTCGTTCTTTCCTTCCTACGTTCGTACGTTCCTTCCTACGTACGTTCTTTCCTTCTTACGTTCGTTCGTTCGTTCCTACGTTCGTTCTTTCCTTCCTACGTTCGTACGTTCCTACGTTCGCTCGTTCGTTCCTACCTTCGTCCTTTCCTTCCTGCGTTCGTTCTTTCTTTCCTACGTTCGTACTTTCTTTCCTACGTTCGTTCGTTCCTTCCTACGTTCGTTCTTTCCTTCCTACGTTCGTTCTTTCATTCCTACGTACGTTCTTTCCTTCTTACGTTCGTTCGTTCCTTCGTTCGTTCCTTCCTACGTATGTTGTGTCCTTCCTACTTTCGTTCGTTCCTTCCTACGTTCGTTCTTTCCTTCCTACGTTCATTCGTTCGTTCCTACGTTCGTTCTTTCCTTCCTACGTTCTTTCTTTCCTTCCTACGTTCGTTCTTTCCTTCCTACGTTCGTTCGTTCCTACGTTCGTTCTTTCCTTCCTACGTTCGTTCTGTCCTTCCTACGTTCGTTCGTTCGTTCTTTCCTTCCTACGTTCGTTCGTTCGTTCTTTCCTTCCTACGTTCGTTCTTTCTTTTCTACGTTCGTTAGGTCGTTCCTACGTTCGTTCTTTCCTTCCTTCGTTCGTTCTTTCCTTCGTTCGTTCCTACGTTCGTTCTTTCCTTCCAACGTTCGTTCCTACGTTCGTTCTTTCCTTCCAACGCTCTTTCATTCATTCGTACGTTCGTTCTTTCGTTTCTATGTTCCTTCCTATGTTGTTCTTTCCATCTTACATTCGTTCTTTCCTTCCGACGTTCGTTCTTTCTTTCCTACCTTCGTTCGTTCTTTCCTTCCTACGTTCGTTCTTACCTTCCTACGTTCGTTCGTTCTTTCCTTCCTACGTTCGTTCTTTCCTTCCTACGTTCGTTCGTTCCTACGTTCGTTCTTTCCTTCCTACGTTCATTCGTTCGTTCCTACGTTCGTTCTTTCCTTCCTACGTTCTTTCTTTCATTCCTACGTTCGTCTTTCCTTCCTACGTTCATTCGTTCGTTCCTACGTTCGTTCTTTCTTTCCTTCCTATGTTCGTTCTTGCCTTTACACGTTCGTTCGTTCGTTCCTACGTTCGTTCTTTCCTTCCTACGTTCGTTCTTTCTTTCCTACGTTCGTACTTTCTTTCCTACGTTCGTTCGTTCCTTCCTACGTTCGTTCTTTCCTTCCTACTTTCGTTCGTTCGTTCCTACGTTCGTTCTTTCCTTCCTACGTTCGTTCTTTCATTCCTACGTACGTTCTTTCCTTCTTACGTTCGTTCGTTCGTTCGTTCCTTCCTACGTACGTTCTTTCCTTCCTACGTTCGTTCCTTCCTACGTTCGTTCCTACGTTCGTTCTCTCCTTACTACGTTCGTTCTTTCTTTCCTACTTTCGTTCGTTCCTTCCTACGTACGTTCTTTCCTTCTTACGTTCGTTCCTACGTTCGTTCTTTCCTTCCTACGTTCCTACGTTCGTTCGTTCGTTCCTACGTTCGCTCGTTCGTTCCTACCTTCGTCCTTTCCTTCCTGCGTTCGTTCTTTCTTTCCTACGTTCGTACTTTCTTTCGTACGTTCGTTCGTTCCTTCCTACGTTCGTTCTTTCATTCCTACGTACGTTCTTTCCTTCTTACGTTCGTTCGTTCCTACGTTCGTTCGTTCCTTCCTACGTATGTTGTGTCCTTCCTACTTTCGTTCGTTCCTTCCTACGTTCGTTCTTTCTTTCCTACGTTCGTTCTTTCCTTCCTACGTTCGTTCTTTCGTTCCTACTTTCGTTCTTTCCTTCCTACGTTCGTTCTTTCTTTCCTACTTTCGTTCGTTCCTTCCTACGTACGTTCTTTCCTTCTTACGTTCGTTCGTTCGTACCTACGTTCGTTCTTTCCTTCCTACGTTCGTACGTTCCTTCCTACGTACGTTCTTTCCTTCTTACGTTCGTTCGTTCGTTCCTACGTTCGCTCTTTCGTTCCTACCTTCGTTCGTTCCTTCCTACGTTCGTTCTTTCCTTCCTACTTTCGTTCCTTCGTTCCTACGTTTGTTCTTTCTTTCGACATTCATTCGTTCGTTCCTACGTTCGTTCTTTCCTTCCTACGTTCTTTCATTCATTCCTACATTTCTTTCTTACCTTCCTACGTTCGTTCGTTCGTACGTTCGATCTTTCCTTCCTACGTTCGTTCTTTCCTTACTACGTTCATTCGTTCGTTCCTACGTTCGTTCTTTCCTTCCTACGTTCGTTCATACGTTCGTTCTTTCGTTCCTACGTTCGTTCTTTCCTTCCTACGTTCGTTCTTTCCTTCCTACGTTCGTTCGTTCGTTCCTACGTTCGATCTTTCCTTCCTACGTTCGTTCTTTCCTTACTACGTTCATTCGTTCGTTCCTACCTTCGTTCTTTCCTTCCTATGTCCGTTCTTGCCTTCATACGTTCGTTCGTTCGTTCGTTCGTTCCTACGTTCGTTCTTTCCTTCCTACGTTCGTTCTTTCTTTCCTACGTTCGTACTTTCTTTCCTACGTTCGTTCGTTCCTTCCTACGTTCGTTCTTTCCTTCCTACTTTCGTTCGTTCGTTCCTACGTTCGTTCTTTCCTTCCTACGTTCGTTCTTTCATTCCTACGTACGTTCTTTCCTTCTTACGTTCGTTCGTTCGTTCCTTCCTACGTACGTTCTTTGCTTCCTACGTTCGTTCCTTCCTACGTTCGTTCTTTCGTTCCTTCCTATGTTCGTTCTTGCCTTTACACGTTCGTTCGTTCGTTCGTTCGTTCTTTCCTTCCTACGTTCGTTCTTTCTTTCCTACGTTCGTACTTTCTTTCCTACGTTCGTTCGTTCCTTCCTACGTTCGTTCTTTCCTTCCTACTTTCGTTCGTTCGTTCCTACGTTCGTTCTTTCCTTCCTACGTTCGTTCTTTCATTCCTACGTACGTTCTTTCCTTCTTACGTTCGTTCGTTCGTTCGTTCCTTCCTACGTACGTTCTTTCCTTCCTACGTTCGTTCCTTCCTACGTTCGTTCCTACGTTCGTTCTCTCCTTACTACGTTCGTTCTTTCTTTCCTACTTTCGTTCGTTCCTTCCTACGTACGTTCTTTCCTTCTTACGTTCGTTCGTTCGTTCCTAAGTTCGTTCTTTCCTTCCTACGTTCGTACGTTCCTTCCTACGTACGTTCTTTCCTTCTTACGTTCGTTCGTTCGTTCCTACGTTCGTTCTTTCCTTCCTACGTTCGTACGTTCCTACGTTCGTTCGTTCGTTCCTACGTTCGCTCGTTCGTTCCTACCTTCGTCCTTTCCTTCCTGCGTTCGTTCTTTCTTTCCTACGTTCGTACTTTCTTTCCTACGTTCGTTCGTTCCTTCCTACGTTCGTTCTTTCCTTCCTACGTTCGTTCTTTCATTCCTACGTACGTTCTTTCCTTCTTACGTTCGTTCGTTCCTACGTTCGTTCGTTCCTTCCTACGTATGTTGTGTCCTTCCTACTTTCGTTCGTTCCTTCCTACATTCGTTCTTTCTTTCCTACGTTCGTTCTTTCGTTCCTACGTTCGTTCTTTCGTTCCTACTTTCGTTCTTTCCTTCCTACGTTCGTTCTTTCTTTCCTACTTTCGTTCGTTCCTTCCTACGTACGTTCTTTCCTTCTTACGTTCGTTCGTTCGTTCCTACGTTCGTTCTTTCCTTCCTACGTTCGTACGTTCCTTCCTACGTACGTTCTTTCCTTCTTACGTTCGTTCGTTCGTTCCTACGTTCGTTCTTTCCTTCCTACGTTCGTTCGTTCCTACGTTCGCGCTTTCGTTCCTACCTTCGTTCGTTCCTTCCTACGTTCGTTCTTTCCTTCCTACTTTCGTTCCTTCGTTCCTACGTTTGTTCTTTCTTTCCTACATTCATTCGTTCGTTCCTACGTTCGTTCTTTCCTTCCTACGTTCTTTCTTTCATTTCTACATTTCTTTCTTACCTTCCTACGTTCGTTCGTTCGTTCGTACGTTCGATCTTTCCTTCCTACGTTCGTTCTTTCCTTCCTACGTTCGTTCGTTCGTTCCTACGTTCGTTCTTTCGTTCCTACGTTCGTTCTTTCCTTCCAACGTTCGTTCCTACGTTCGTTCTTTCCTTCCTACGTTCGTTCGTTCGTTCCTACGTTCGATCTTTCCTTCCTACTTTCGTTCTTTCCTTACTACGTTCATTCGTTCGTTCCTACCTTCGTTCTTTCCTTCCTATATCCGTTCTTGCCTTCATACATTCGTTCGTTCGTTCGTTCCTACGTTCGTTCGTTCGTTCGTTCCTACGTTCGTTCTTTCCTTCCTATGTTCGTTCTTTCTTTCCTACGTTCGTACTTTCTTTCCTACGTTCGTTCGTTCCTTCCTACGTTCGTTCTTTCCTTCCTACTTTCGTTCGTTCGTTCCTACGTTCGTTCTTTCCTTCCTACGTTCGTTCTTTCATTCCTACGTACGTTCTTTCCTTCTTACGTTCGTTCGTTCGTTCCTTCCTACGTACGTTCTTTCCTTCCTACGTTCGTTCCTTCCTACGTTCGTTCTTTCGTTCCTACGTTCGTTCTCTCCTTACTACGTTCGTTCTTTCTTTCCTACTTTCGTTCGTTCCTTCCTACGTACGTTCTTTCCTACTTACGTTCGTTCGTTCCTACGTTCGTTCTTTCCTTCCTACGTTCGTACGTTCCTTCCTACGTACGTTCTTTCCTTCTTACGTTCGTTCGTTCCTACGTTCGTTCTTTCCTTCCTACGTTCGTTCGTTCGTTCCTACGTTCGCTCGTTCGTTCCTACCTTCGTCCTTTCCTTCCTGCGTTCGTTCTTTCTTTCCTACGTTCGTACTTTCTTTCCTACGTTCGTTCGTTCCTTCCTACGTTCGTTCTTTCCTTCCTACGTTCGTTCTTTCATTCCTACGTACGTTCTTTCCTTCTTACGTTCGTTCGTTCCTTCGTTCGTTCCTTCCTACGTATGTTGTGTCCTTCCTACTTTCGTTCGTTCCTTCCTACGTTCGTTCTTTCCTTCCTACGTTCATTCGTTCGTTCCTACGTTCGTTCTTTCCTTCCTACGTTCTTTCTTTCCTTCCTACGTTCGTTCTTTCCTTCCTACGTTCGTTCGTTCCTACGTTCGTTCTTTCCTTCCTACGTTCGTTCTGTCCTTCCTACGTTCGTTCGTTCGTTCTTTCCTTCCTACGTTCGTTCGTTCGTTCTTTCCTTCCTACGTTCGTTCTTTCTTTTCTACGTTCGTTAGGTCGTTCCTACGTTCGTTCTTTCCTTCCTTCGTTCGTTCTTTCCTTCGTTCGTTCCTACGTTCGTTCTTTCCTTCCAACGTTCGTTCCTACGTTCGTTCTTTCCTTCCAACGCTCTTTCATTCATTCGTACGTTCGTTCTTTCGTTTCTATGTTCCTTCCTATGTTGTTCTTTCCATCTTACATTCGTTCTTTCCTTCCGACGTTCGTTCTTTCTTTCCTACCTTCGTTCGTTCTTTCCTTCCTACGTTCGTTCTTACCTTCCTACGTTCGTTCGTTCTTTCCTTCCTACGTTCGTTCTTTCCTTCCTACGTTCGTTCGTTCCTACGTTCGTTCTTTCCTTCCTACGTTCATTCGTTCGTTCCTACGTTCGTTCTTTCCTTCCTACGTTCTTTCTTTCATTCCTACGTTCGTCTTTCCTTCCTACGTTCATTCGTTCGTTCCTACGTTCGTTCTTTCTTTCCTTCCTATGTTCGTTCTTGCCTTTACACGTTCGTTCGTTCGTTCCTACGTTCGTTCTTTCCTTCCTACGTTCGTTCTTTCTTTCCTACGTTCGTACTTTCTTTCCTACGTTCGTTCGTTCCTTCCTACGTTCGTTCTTTCCTTCCTACTTTCGTTCGTTCGTTCCTACGTTCGTTCTTTCCTTCCTACGTTCGTTCTTTCATTCCTACGTACGTTCTTTCCTTCTTACGTTCGTTCGTTCGTTCGTTCCTTCCTACGTACGTTCTTTCCTTCCTACGTTCGTTCCTTCCTACGTTCGTTCCTACGTTCGTTCTCTCCTTACTACGTTCGTTCTTTCTTTCCTACTTTCGTTCGTTCCTTCCTACGTACGTTCTTTCCTTCTTACGTTCGTTCCTACGTTCGTTCTTTCCTTCCTACGTTCCTACGTTCGTTCGTTCGTTCCTACGTTCGCTCGTTCGTTCCTACCTTCGTCCTTTCCTTCCTGCGTTCGTTCTTTCTTTCCTACGTTCGTACTTTCTTTCGTACGTTCGTTCGTTCCTTCCTACGTTCGTTCTTTCATTCCTACGTACGTTCTTTCCTTCTTACGTTCGTTCGTTCCTACGTTCGTTCGTTCCTTCCTACGTATGTTGTGTCCTTCCTACTTTCGTTCGTTCCTTCCTACGTTCGTTCTTTCTTTCCTACGTTCGTTCTTTCCTTCCTACGTTCGTTCTTTCGTTCCTACTTTCGTTCTTTCCTTCCTACGTTCGTTCTTTCTTTCCTACTTTCGTTCGTTCCTTCCTACGTACGTTCTTTCCTTCTTACGTTCGTTCGTTCGTACCTACGTTCGTTCTTTCCTTCCTACGTTCGTACGTTCCTTCCTACGTACGTTCTTTCCTTCTTACGTTCGTTCGTTCGTTCCTACGTTCGCTCTTTCGTTCCTACCTTCGTTCGTTCCTTCCTACGTTCGTTCTTTCCTTCCTACTTTCGTTCCTTCGTTCCTACGTTTGTTCTTTCTTTCGACATTCATTCGTTCGTTCCTACGTTCGTTCTTTCCTTCCTACGTTCTTTCATTCATTCCTACATTTCTTTCTTACCTTCCTACGTTCGTTCGTTCGTACGTTCGATCTTTCCTTCCTACGTTCGTTCTTTCCTTACTACGTTCATTCGTTCGTTCCTACGTTCGTTCTTTCCTTCCTACGTTCGTTCATACGTTCGTTCTTTCGTTCCTACGTTCGTTCTTTCCTTCCTACGTTCGTTCTTTCCTTCCTACGTTCGTTCGTTCGTTCCTACGTTCGATCTTTCCTTCCTACGTTCGTTCTTTCCTTACTACGTTCATTCGTTCGTTCCTACCTTCGTTCTTTCCTTCCTATGTCCGTTCTTGCCTTCATACGTTCGTTCGTTCGTTCCTACGTTCGTTCTTTCCTTCCTACGTTCGTTCTTTCTTTCCTACGTTCGTACTTTCTTTCCTACGTTCGTTCGTTCCTTCCTACGTTCGTTCTTTCCTTCCTACTTTCGTTCGTTCGTTCCTACGTTCGTTCTTTCCTTCCTACGTTCGTTCTTTCATTCCTACGTACGTTCTTTCCTTCTTACGTTCGTTCGTTCGTTCCTTCCTACGTACGTTCTTTGCTTCCTACGTTCGTTCCTTCCTACGTTCGTTCTTTCGTTCCTTCCTATGTTCGTTCTTGCCTTTACACGTTCGTTCGTTCGTTCGTTCGTTCTTTCCTTCCTACGTTCGTTCTTTCTTTCCTACGTTCGTACTTTCTTTCCTACGTTCGTTCGTTCCTTCCTACGTTCGTTCTTTCCTTCCTACTTTCGTTCGTTCGTTCCTACGTTCGTTCTTTCCTTCCTACGTTCGTTCTTTCATTCCTACGTACGTTCTTTCCTTCTTACGTTCGTTCGTTCGTTCGTTCCTTCCTACGTACGTTCTTTCCTTCCTACGTTCGTTCCTTCCTACGTTCGTTCCTACGTTCGTTCTCTCCTTACTACGTTCGTTCTTTCTTTCCTACTTTCGTTCGTTCCTTCCTACGTACGTTCTTTCCTTCTTACGTTCGTTCGTTCGTTCCTAAGTTCGTTCTTTCCTTCCTACGTTCGTACGTTCCTTCCTACGTACGTTCTTTCCTTCTTACGTTCGTTCGTTCGTTCCTACGTTCGTTCTTTCCTTCCTACGTTCGTACGTTCCTACGTTCGTTCGTTCGTTCCTACGTTCGCTCGTTCGTTCCTACCTTCGTCCTTTCCTTCCTGCGTTCGTTCTTTCTTTCCTACGTTCGTACTTTCTTTCCTACGTTCGTTCGTTCCTTCCTACGTTCGTTCTTTCCTTCCTACGTTCGTTCTTTCATTCCTACGTACGTTCTTTCCTTCTTACGTTCGTTCGTTCCTACGTTCGTTCGTTCCTTCCTACGTATGTTGTGTCCTTCCTACTTTCGTTCGTTCCTTCCTACATTCGTTCTTTCTTTCCTACGTTCGTTCTTTCGTTCCTACGTTCGTTCTTTCGTTCCTACTTTCGTTCTTTCCTTCCTACGTTCGTTCTTTCTTTCCTACTTTCGTTCGTTCCTTCCTACGTACGTTCTTTCCTTCTTACGTTCGTTCGTTCGTTCCTACGTTCGTTCTTTCCTTCCTACGTTCGTACGTTCCTTCCTACGTACGTTCTTTCCTTCTTACGTTCGTTCGTTCGTTCCTACGTTCGTTCTTTCCTTCCTACGTTCGTTCGTTCCTACGTTCGCGCTTTCGTTCCTACCTTCGTTCGTTCCTTCCTACGTTCGTTCTTTCCTTCCTACTTTCGTTCCTTCGTTCCTACGTTTGTTCTTTCTTTCCTACATTCATTCGTTCGTTCCTACGTTCGTTCTTTCCTTCCTACGTTCTTTCTTTCATTTCTACATTTCTTTCTTACCTTCCTACGTTCGTTCGTTCGTTCGTACGTTCGATCTTTCCTTCCTACGTTCGTTCTTTCCTTCCTACGTTCGTTCGTTCGTTCCTACGTTCGTTCTTTCGTTCCTACGTTCGTTCTTTCCTTCCAACGTTCGT
The DNA here is from genome assembly GCF_046866305.1 of Octopus bimaculoides. NCBI lineage: Eukaryota > Metazoa > Mollusca > Cephalopoda > Octopoda > Octopodidae > Octopus > Octopus bimaculoides. The sequence goes on from NC_142955.1 coordinate 1,248,103, forward strand.
TCCTACGTTCGTTCTTTCCTTCCTACGTTCGTTCGTTCGTTCCTACGTTCGATCTTTCCTTCCTACTTTCGTTCTTTCCTTACTACGTTCATTCGTTCGTTCCTACCTTCGTTCTTTCCTTCCTATATCCGTTCTTGCCTTCATACATTCGTTCGTTCGTTCGTTCCTACGTTCGTTCGTTCGTTCGTTCCTACGTTCGTTCTTTCCTTCCTATGTTCGTTCTTTCTTTCCTACGTTCGTACTTTCTTTCCTACGTTCGTTCGTTCCTTCCTACGTTCGTTCTTTCCTTCCTACTTTCGTTCGTTCGTTCCTACGTTCGTTCTTTCCTTCCTACGTTCGTTCTTTCATTCCTACGTACGTTCTTTCCTTCTTACGTTCGTTCGTTCGTTCCTTCCTACGTACGTTCTTTCCTTCCTACGTTCGTTCCTTCCTACGTTCGTTCTTTCGTTCCTACGTTCGTTCTCTCCTTACTACGTTCGTTCTTTCTTTCCTACTTTCGTTCGTTCCTTCCTACGTACGTTCTTTCCTACTTACGTTCGTTCGTTCCTACGTTCGTTCTTTCCTTCCTACGTTCGTACGTTCCTTCCTACGTACGTTCTTTCCTTCTTACGTTCGTTCGTTCCTACGTTCGTTCTTTCCTTCCTACGTTCGTTCGTTCGTTCCTACGTTCGCTCGTTCGTTCCTACCTTCGTCCTTTCCTTCCTGCGTTCGTTCTTTCTTTCCTACGTTCGTACTTTCTTTCCTACGTTCGTTCGTTCCTTCCTACGTTCGTTCTTTCCTTCCTACGTTCGTTCTTTCATTCCTACGTACGTTCTTTCCTTCTTACGTTCGTTCGTTCGTTCCTACGTTCGTTCGTTCCTTCCTACGTATGTTCTGTCCTTCCTACTTTCGTTCGTTCCTTCCTACGTTCGTTCTTTCTTTCCTACATTCGTTCTTTCCTTCCTACGTTCGTTCTTTCGTTCCTACTTTCGTTCTTTCCTTCCTACGTTCGTTCTTTCTTTCCTACTTTCGTTCGTTCCTTCCTACGTACGTTCTTTCCTTCTTACGTTCGTTCGTTCATTCGTTCCTACGTTCGTTCTTTCCTTCCTACGTGCGTTCGTTCGCTCTTTCGTTCCTACCTTCGTTCGTTCCTTCCTACGTTCGTTCTTTCCTTCCTACTTTCGTTCCTTCGTTCCTACGTTTGTTCTTTCCTTCCTACGTTCTTTCTTTCATTCCTACATTTCTTTCTTACCTTCCTACGTTCGTTCGTTCGTTCCTACGTTCGATCTTTCCTTCCTACGTTCGTTCTTTCCTTACTACGTTACTACGTTCATTCGTTCGTTCTTTCCTTCCTACGTTCGTTCGTTCCTACGTTCGTTCTTTCGTTCCTACGTTCGTTCTTTCCTTCCTACGTTCATTCCTACGTTCGTTCTTTCCTTCCTACGTTCGTTCGTTCCTACGTTCGATCTTTCATTCCGACGTTCGTTCTTTCCTTACTACGTTCATTCGTACGTTCCTACGTTCGTTCTTTCCTTCCTACGTTCGTTCGTTCCTTCCTACGTTCTTTCTTTCCTACGTTCGTTCTTTCCTTCCTACGTTCGTTCTTTCCTTCCTACGTTCATTCGTTCGTTCCTACGTTCGTTCTTTCCTTCCTACGTTCTTTCTTTCCTTCCTACGTTCGTTCGTTCGTTCCTACGTTCATTCTTTCCTTCCTACGTTCGTTCTGTCCTTCCTACGTTCGTTCCTACGTTCCTTCATTTCCTTCCTACGTTCGTTCATTCCTACGTTAGTTCTTTCCTTCTTACGTTCGTTCTTTCATTCCTACGTTCATTCTTTCCTTCCTACGTTCGTTCTTTCCTTCCTACGTTCATTCGTTCGTTCCTACGTTCGTTCTTTCCTTCCTACGTTCTTTCTTTTATTCCTACGTTCGTTCTTTCCTTCCTTCGTTCGTTCGTTCCTACGTTCGATCGTTCCTTCCTACGTTCGTTCTTTCCTTCCTACGTTCGTTCTTTCCTTCCTACGTTCGTTCTTTCCTTCCTACGTTCGTTCTTTCCTTCCTACGTTCGTTCGTTCCTACGTTCGTTCTTTCCTTCCTACGTTCGTTCTTTCCTTACTACGTTCATTCGTTCGTTCCTACGTTCGTTCTTTCATTCCTACGTTCGTTCCTTCCTTCGTTTGTTCTTTCTTTCATACGTTCGTTCTTTCCTTCCTACGTTCCTTCTTTCGTTCCTACTTTCGTTCTTTCATTCCTACGTTCGTTCTTTCCTTCCTACGTTCGTTCGTTCCTACGTTCGTTGTTTCCTTCCTACGTTCGGTCGTTCCTACGTTCGTTCTTTCCTTCCTACGTTCGTTCTTTCTTTTCTACGTTCGTTCGTTCGTTCCTACGTTCGTTCTTTCCTTCCTACGTTCGTTCTTTCCTTCCAACGCTCTTTCTTTCATTCGTACGTTCCTTCTTTCGTTTCTACGTTCCTTCCTACGTTGTTCTTTCCTTCCGACGTTCGTTCATTCTTTCCTACGTTCGTTCGTTCCTACCTTCGTTCTTTCCTTCCTACGTTCTTTCTTTCATTCCTACGTTCGTTCTTTCCTTCCTACGTTCGTTCGTTCGTTCCTACGTTCGATCTTTCCTTCCTACGTTCGTTTTTTCCTTCCTACGTTCGTTCTTTCCTTCCTACGTTTGTTCTTTCCTTCCTACGTTCGTTCTTTACTTCCTACGTTCATTCGTTCGTTCCTACGTTCGTTCTTTCCTTCCTACGTTCGTTCTTTCCTTCCTACGTTCGTTCGTTCCTTTCTACGTTCGTTCTTTCTTTCCTACGTTCGTTCTTTCCTTCCTACGTTCATTCCTACGTTCGTTCTTTCATTCCTACGTTCGTTCTTTCATTCCTACGTTCCTTCTTTCCTTCCTACGTTCGTTCGTTCCTACGTTCGATCTTTCCTTCCTACGTTCGTTCTTTCCTTCCTACGTTCGTACATTCCTTCCTACGTTCGTTCTTTCCTTCCTACGTTCGTACTTTCCATCCTACGTTCGTTCGTTCCTACGTTCGTTCTTTACATCCTACGTTCATTCGTTCGTTCCTACGTTCGTTCTTTCCTTCCTTCGTTCGTTCTTTCCTTCCTTCGTTCGTTCCTACGTTCGTTCTTTCCTTCCTACGTTCGTTCTTTCCATCCTACGTTCGTTCGTTCGTTCCTACAATCGTTCTGGCGTTCGTTCGTTCCTACGTTCGTTCTTTCCTTCCTACGTTCGTTCTTTCCTTCCTACGTTCATTCGTTCGTTCCTACGTTCGTTCTTTCCTTCCTACGTTCTTTCTTTCCTTCCTACGTTCGTTCTTTCCATCCTACGTTCATTCGTTCGTTATTTCTTTCCTTCCTACGTTCGTTCCTACGTTCGATCTTTCCTTCCTACGTTCGTTCTTTCTTTCCTACCTTCGTTCTTTCGGTCCTACTTTCGTTCGTTCGTTCCTACGTTCGTTCTTTCCTTCCTACGTTCGTTCGTTCGTTCTTTCCTTCCTACGTTCATTCGTTCGTTCCTACGTTCGTTCTTTCCTTCCTACGTTCGTTCGTTCGTTCCTACGTTCGTTCATTCCTTCCTACGTTCATTCGTTCGTTCCTACGTTCCTTCTTTCCTTCCTACGTTCGTTCTTTCCTTCCTACGTTCGTTCTTTCCTTCCTACGTTCGTTCGTTCCTTCCTACGTTCTTTCTTTCCTACGTTCGTTCTTTCCTTCCTCCTTTCGTTCCTACGTTCGTTCTTTCGTTCCTACGTTCGTTCTTTCCTTCCTACGTTCATTCGTTCGTTCCTACGTTCGTTCTTTCCTTCCTACGTTCTTTCTTTCCTTCCTACGTTCGTTCGTTCGTTCCTACGTTCGTTCTTTCCTTCCTACGTTCGTTCTGTCCTTCCTACGTTCGTTCCTACGTTCGTTCATTTCCTTCCTACGTTCGTTCGTTCCTACGTTCGTTCTTTCCTTCTTACATTCGTTCTTTCATTCCTACGTTCATTCTTTCCTTCCTACGTTCGTTCTTTCCTTCCTACGTTCGTTCTTTCCTTCCTACGTTCATTCGTTCGTTCCTACGTTCGTTCTTTCCTTCCTACGTTCTTTCTTTTATTCCTACGTTCGTTCTTTCCTTCCTACGTTCGTTCGTTCGTTCCTACGTTCGATCGTTCCTTCCTACGTTCGTTCTTTCCTTCCTACGTTCGTTCTTTCCTTCCTACGTTCGTTCTTTCCTTCCTACGTTCGTTCGTTCCTACGTTCGTTCTTTCCTTCCTACGTTCGTTCTTTCTTTTCTACGTTCGTTCGTTCGTTCCTACGTTCGTTCTTTCCTTCCTTCGTTCGGTCGTTCCTACGTTCGTTCTTTCCTTCCTACGTTCGTTCTTTCCTTCCAACGCTCTTTCTTTCATTCGTACGTTCCTTCTTTCGTTTCTACGTTCCTTCCTACGTTGTTCTTTCCTTCCGACGTTCGTTCTTTCTTTCCTACGTTCGTTCTTTCCTTCCTACGTTCGTTCTTTCCTTCCTACGTTCGTTCGTTCCTTTCTACGTTCGTTCTTTCTTTCCTACGTTCGTTCTTTCCTTCCTACGTTCATTCGTTCGTTCCTACGTTCGTTCTTTCATTCCTACGTTCGTTCTTTCCTTCCTACGTTCGTTCGTTCCTACGTTCGATCTTTCCTTCCTACGTTCGTTCTTTCCTTCCTACGTTCGTACATTCCTTCCTACGTTCGTTCTTTCCTTCCTACGTTCGTACTTTCCATCCTACGTTCGTTCGTTCCTACGTTCGTTCTTTACTTCCTACGTTCATTCGTTCGTTCCTACGTTCGTTCTTTCCTTCCTTCGTTCGTTCCTACGTTCGTTCTTTCCTTCCTACGTTCGTTCTTTCCATCCTACGTTCGTTCGTTCGTTCCTACAATCGTTCTGTCGTTCGTTCGTTCCTACGTTCGTTCTTTCCTTCCTACGTTCGTTCTTTCCTTCCTACGTTCATTCGTTCGTTCCTACGTTCGTTCTTTCCTTCCTACGTTCTTTCTTTCCTTCCTACGTTCGTTCTTTCCTTCCTACGTTCGTTCCTACGTTCGTTCTTTCCATCCTACGTTCATTCGTTCGTTATTTCTTTCCTTCCTACGTTCGTTCCTACGTTCGATCTTTCCTTCCTACGTTCGTTCTTTCTTTCCTACCTTCGTTCTTTCCGTCCTACTTTCGTTCGTTCGTTCCTACGTTCGTTCTTTCCTTCCTACGTTCGTTCGTTCGTTTTTTCCTTCCTACGTTCATTCGTTCGTTCCTACGTTCGTTCTTTCCTTCCTACGTTCGTTCGTTCGTTCCTACGTTCGTTCATTCCTTCCTACGTTCATTCGTTCGTTCCTACGTTCCTTCTTTCCTTCCTACGTTCGTTCTTTCCTTCCTACGTTCGTTCTTTCTTTTCTACGTTCGTTCGTTCCTACGTTCGGGCGTTCGTTCTTTCCTTCCTACGTTCGTTCGTTCGTTCCTACGTTCGTTCTTTCCTTCCTATGTTCGTACGTTCGTTCCTACGTTCGTCCTTGCCTTCCTACGTTCGTCCTCTCTTTCCTACGTTCGTTCCTTCCTTCCTACGTTCGTTCTTTCCTTCCTACTTTCGTTCGTTCGTTCCTACGTTCGTTCTTTCCTTCCTACGTTCGTACTTTCATTCCTACGTTCGTTCTTTCCTTCCTAGGTTCGTTCTTTCCTTCCTACGTTCAATCGTTCGTTCCTACGTTCGATCTTTCCTTCCTACGTTCGTTTTTTCCTTCCTACGTTCGTTCTTTCCTTCCTACGTTCGTTCTTTCCTTCCTACGTTCGTTCTTTCATTCCTACGTTCGTTCTTTCCTTCCTACGTTCGTTCGTTCCTACGTTCGTTCTTTCCTTCCTACGTTCATTTGTTCGTTCCTACATTCGTTCTTTCCTTCCTACGTTCATTCGTTCGTTCCTACGTTCGTTCTTTCCTTCCTACGTTCTTTCTTTCCTTCCTACGTTCGTTTTTTCCTTCCTACGTTCGTTCTGTCCTTCCTACGTTCGTTCGTTCCTACGTTCGTTCTTTCTTTTCTACGTTCGTTCGTTCGTTCCTACGTTCGTTCTTTACTTCCTTCGTTCGGTCTTTCCTTCGTTCGTACCTACGTTCGTTCTTTCCTTCCAACGCTCTTTCTTTCATTCGTACGTTCGTTCTTTCGTTTCTACGTTCCTTCCTACGTTGTTCTTTCCATCTTACGTTCGTTCTTTCCTTCCGACGTTCGTTCTTTCTTTCCTACGTTCGTTCCTACGTTCGTTCTTTCCTTCCTACGTTCGTTCTTACCTTCCTACGTTCGTTCGTTCTTTCCTTCGTACGTTCGTTCTTTCCTTCGTACGTTCGTTATTTCCTTCCTACGTTCGTTCCTATGTTCGCTCGTTCGTTCCTACGTTCGTTTTTTCCTTCCTACGTTCGTTCTTTCTTTCCTACTTTCGTTCGTTCCTTCCTACGTTCGTTCGTTCCTACGTTCGCTCGTTTGTTCCTACGTTCGTTCTTTCCTTCCTACGTTCGTTCTTTCTTTCCTACTTTCGTTCGTTCTTTCCTAAGTACGTTCTTACGTTCGTTCGTTCGTTCCTACGTTCGTTCTTTCCTTCCTACGTTCGCTCGTTCCTACGTTCGTTCTTTCCTTCCTACGTTCGTTCTTACCTTCCTACGTTCGTTCTTTCCTTCCTATGTTCTTACGTTCGTTCCTACGTTTGCTCGTTCGTTCTTACGTTCGTCCTTTCCTTCCTACGTTCGTCCTTTCTTACGTTCGTTCGTTCCTTCCTACGTTCGTTCTTTCCTTCCTACTTTCGTTCGTTCGTTCCTACGTTCGTTTTTTCCTTCCTACGTTCGTTCTTTCATTCCTAAGTTCGTTCTTTCCTTCCTACGTTCGTTCGTTCCTACGTTCGTCCTTTCCTTCCTACGTTCATTCGTACGTTCGTTCTTTCCTTCTTACGTTCGTTCTTTTCTTCCTACGTTCGTTCGTTCGTTCCTACGTTCGATGTTTCCTTCCTACGTTCGTTTTTTCCTTCCTACGTTCGTTCTTTCCTTCCTACGTTCGTTCGTTCCTACGTTCGTTCTTTACTTCCTACGTTCATTCGTTCGTTCCTACGTTCGTTCTTTCCTTCCTACGTTCGTTCTTTCTTTCCTACGTTCATTCGTTCGTTCCTACGTTCGTTCTTTCCTTCCTACGTTCTTTCTTTCATTCCTACGTTCGTTCTTTCCTTCCTACGTTCGTTCGTTCCTACATTCGATCTTTCCTTCCTACGTTCGTTTTTCCTTCCTACGTTCTTTCTTTCCTTCGTACGTTCGTACTTTCCTTCCTACGTTCGTACTTTCCTTCCTACGTTCGTTCTTTCCTTCCTACGTTCGTTCTTTCTTTTCTACGTTCGTTCGTTCCTACGTTCTGGCGTTCGCTCTTTCCTTCCTACGTTAGTTCTTTCCTTCCTATGTTCGTACGTTCGTTCCTACTTTCGCTCGTTCGTTCCTACGTTAGTCCTTGCCTTCCTACGTTCGTTCTTTCTTTCCTACGTTTGTTCCTTCCGTCCTACGTTCGTTCTTTCCTTCCTACTTTCGTTCTTTCCTTCGTACGTTCGTTCTTTCATTCCTACGTTCGTTCTTTCCTTCCTACGTTCGTTCTTTCCTTCCTACGTTCGTTCGTTCGTTCCTACGTTCGATCTTTCCTTCCTACGTTATTTCGTTCCTACGTTCGTTCTTTCCTTCCTACGTTCATTTGTTCGTTCCTACATTCGTTCTTTCCTTCCTACGTTCATTCGTTCGTTCCTACGTTCGTTCTTTCCTTCCTACGTTCTTTCTTTCCTTCCTACGTTCGTTTTTTCCTTCCTACGTTCGTTCGTTCCTACGTTCGTTCTTTCTTTTCTACGTTCGTTCGTTCGTTCCTACGTTCGTTCTTTACTTCCTTCGTTCGTTCCTACATTCGTTCTTTCCTTCCAACGCTCTTTCTTTCATTCGTTCTTTCCTTCCAACGCTCTTTCTTTCATTCGTACGTTCGTTCTTTCGTTTCTACGTTCCTTCCTACGTTGTTCTTTCCATCTTACGTTCGTTCTTTCCTTCCGACGTTCGTTCTTTCTTTCCTACGTTCGTTCGTTCGTTCTTTCCTTCCTACGTTCGTTCTTACCTTCCTACGCTCGTTCGTTCGATCTTTCCTTCGTACGTTCGTTCTTTCCTTCGTACGTTCGTTATTTCCTTCCTACATTCGTTCTTTCTTTCCTACTTTCGTTCGTTCCTTCCTACGTACGTTCTTTCCTTCCTACGTTCGTTCGTTCGTTCCTACGTTCGCTCCTACGTTCGTTCTTTCCTTCCTACGTTCGTTCTTTCTTTCCTACTTTCGTTCGTTCTTTCCTACGTACGTTCTTTCCTTCTTACGTTCGTTCGTTCCTACGTTCGTTCTTTCCTTCCTACGTTCGCTCGTTCCTACGTTCGTTCCTTCCTTCCTACGTTTGTTCTTACCTTCCTACGTTCGTTCTTTCCTTCCTATGTTCTTACGTTCGTTCCTACGTTTGCTCGTTCGTTCCTACGTTCGTTCTTTACTTCCTACGTTCATTCGTTCGTTCCTACGTTCGTTCTTTCTTTCCTACGTTCGTTCTTTCGTTCCTACGTTCATTCGTTCGTTCCTACGTTCGTTCTTTCCTTCCTACGTTCTTTCTTTCATTCCTACGTTCGTTCTTTCCTTCCTACGTTCGTTCTTTCCTTCCTACGTTCGTTCTTTCCTTCCTACGTTCGTTCTTTCGCTCCTACGTTCGTTCTTTCCTTCCTACGTTCGTTCTTTCTTTTCTACGTTCGTTCGTTCCTACGTTCGGGCGTTCGTTCTTTCCTTCCTACGTTCGTTCTTTCCTTCCTATGTTCGTACGTTCGTTCCTACTTTCGCTCGTTCGTTCCTACGTTAGTCCTTGCCTTCCTACGTTCGTTCTTTCTTTCCTACGTTTGTTCCTTCCGTCCTGCGTTCGTTCTTTCCTTCCTACTTTCGTTCGTTCGTTCCTACGTTCGTTCTTTCCTTCCTACGTTCGTTCTTTCGTTCCTACGTTCGTTCTTTTCTTCCTACGTTCGTTCTTTCCATCCTACGTTCATACGTTCGTTCTTTACTTCCTACGTTCAATCGTTCGTTCCTACGTTCGGTCTTTCCTTCCTACGTTCGTTCGTTCCTACGTTCGTTCTTTCCTTCCTACGTTCGTTTTTTCCTTCCTACGTTCGTTCGTTCGTTCCTACTTTCGTTCTTTCCTTCCTACGTTCGTTCTGTCCTTCCTACGTTCGTTCGTTCTTTCCTTCCTACGTTCGTTCTTTCTTTCCTACGTTCGTTCGTTCGTTCCTACGTTCGTTCTTTCCTTCCTTCGTTCGTTCTTTCCTTCGTTCGTTCTTTCCTTCCTACGTTCGTTCCTATGTTCGCTCGTTCGTTCCTACGTTCGTTCTTTCATTCCTACGTTCGTTCTTTCATTCCTACGTTCGTTCTTTCATTCCTACGTTCGTTCTTTCCTTCCTACGTTCGTTCGTTCCTACGTTCGATCTTTCCTTCCTACGTTCGTTCTTTCCTTCCTACGTTCGTACTTTCCTTCCTACGTTCGTTCTTTCCTTCCTACGTTCGTACTTTCCTTCCTACGTTCGTTCTTTACTTCCTACGTTCATTCGTTCGTTCCTACGTTCGTTCTTTCCTTCCTTCGTTCGTTCCTACGTTCGTTCTTTCCTTCCTACGTTCGTTCTTTCCATCCTACGTTCGTTCGTTCCTACGTTCGTTCTGTCGTTCGTTCGTTCCTACGTTCGTTCTTTCCTTCCTACGTTCGTTCTTTCCTTCCTACGTTCGTTCTTTCCTTCCTACGTTCTTTCTTTCCTTCCTACGTTCGTTCTTTCCTTCCTACGTTCGTTCCTACGTTCGTTCTTTCCATCCTACGTTCATTCGTTTGTTATTTCTTTCCTTCCTACGTTCGTTCGTTCCTACGTTCGTACTTTCCTTCCTACGTTCGTTCGTTCGTTCTTTCCTTCCTACGTTCATTCGTTCGTTCCTACGTTCGTTCTTTCCTTCCTACGTTCGTTCGTTCGTTCCTACGTTCGTTCATTCCTTCCTACGTATGAACGTTCGTTCCTACGTTCGCTCGTTCGTTCCTACGTTCGTCCTTGCCTTCCTACGTTCGTCCTCTCTTTCCTACGTTCGTTCCTTCCTTCCTACGTTCGTTCTTTCCTTCCTACTTTCGTTCGTTCGTTCCTACGTTCGTTCTTTCCTTCCTACGTTCGTACTTTCATTCCTACGTTCGTTCTTTCCTTCCTAGGTTCGTTCTTTCCTTCCTACGTTCATTCGTTCGTTCCTACGTTCGATCTTTCCTTCCTACGTTCGTTTTTTCCTTCCTACGTTCGTTCTTTCCTTCCTACGTTCGTTCTTTCCTTCCTACGTTCGTTCTTTCCTTCCTATGTTCGTACGTTCGTTCCTACGTTCGCTCGTTCGTTCCTACGTTCGTCCTTGCCTTCCTACGTTCGTCCTCTCTTTCCTACGTTCGTTCCTTCCTTCCTACGTTCGTTCTTTCCTTCCTACTTTCGTTCGTTCGTTCCTACGTTCGTTCTTTCCTTCCTACGTTCGTACTTTCATTCCTACGTTCGTTCTTTCCTTCCTAGGTTCGTTCTTTCCTTCCTACGTTCATTCGTTCGTTCCTACGTTCGATCTTTCCTTCCTACGTTCGTTTTTTCCTTCCTACGTTCGTTCTTTCCTTCCTACGTTCGTTCGTTCCTACGTTCGGGCGTTCGTTCTTTCCTTCTTACGTTCGTTCGTTCGTTCCTACGTTCGTTCTTTCCTTCCTACGTTCGTTCTTTCCTTCCTACGTTCGTTCTTTCCTTCCTACGTTCTTTCTTTCCTTCCTACGTTCGTTCTTTCCTTCCTACGTTCGTTCCTACGTTCGTTCTTTCCATCCTACGTTCATTCGTTTGTTATTTCTTTCCTTCCTACGTTCGTTCGTTCCTACGTTCGTACTTTCCTTCCTACGTTCGTTCGTTCGTTCTTTCCATCTTACGTTCGTTCTTTCCTTCCGACGTTCGTTCTTTCTTTCCTACGTTCGTTCGTTCGTTCTTTCCTTCCTACGTTCGTTCTTACCTTCCTACGCTCGTTCGTTCGATCTTTCCTTCGTACGTTCGTTCTTTCCTTCGTACGTTCGTTATTTCCTTCCTACATTCGTTCCTATGTTCGCTCGTTCGTTCCTACGTTCGTTTTTACCTTCCTACGTTCGTTCTTTCTTTCCTACTTTCGTTCGTTCCTTCCTACGTACGTTCTTTCCTTCCTACGTTCGTTCGTTCGTTCCTACGTTCGCTCCTACGTTCGTTCTTTCCTTCCTACGTTCGTTCTTTCTTTCCTACTTTCGTTCGTTCTTTCCTACGTACGTTCTTTCCTTCTTACGTTCGTTCGTTCGTTCCTACGTTCGTTCTTTCCTTCCTACGTTCGCTCGTTCCTACGTTCGTTCCTTCCTTCCTACGTTTGTTCTTACCTTCCTACGTTCGTTCTTTCCTTCCTATGTTCTTACGTTCGTTCCTACGTTTGCTCGTTCGTTCCTACGTTCGTTCTTTACTTCCTACGTTCATTCGTTCGTTCCTACGTTCGTTCTTTCTTTCCTACGTTCGTTCTTTCGTTCCTACGTTCATTCGTTCGTTCCTACGTTCGTTCTTTCCTTCCTACGTTCTTTCTTTCATTCCTACGTTCGTTCTTTCCTTCCTACGTTCGTTCGTTCCTACGTTCGATCTTTCCTTCCTACGTTCGTTTTTTCCTTCCTACGTTCTTTCTTTCCTTCCTACGTTCGTACTTTCCTTCCTACGTTCGTTCTTTCCTTCCTACGTTCGTTCTTTCCTTCCTACGTTCGTTCTTTCGCTCCTACGTTCGTTCTTTCCTTCCTACGTTCGTTCTTTCTTTTCTACGTTCGTTCGTTCCTACGTTCGGGCGTTCGTTCTTTCCTTCCTACGTTCGTTCTTTCCTTCCTATGTTCGTACGTTCGTTCCTACTTTCGCTCGTTCGTTCCTACGTTAGTCCTTGCCTTCCTACGTTCGTTCTTTCTTTCCTACGTTTGTTCCTTCCGTCCTGCGTTCGTTCTTTCCTTCCTACTTTCGTTCGTTCGTTCCTACGTTCGTTCTTTCCTTCCTACGTTCGTACTTTCATTCCTACGTTCGTTCTTTCCTTCCTAGGTTCGTTCTTTCCTTCCTACGTTCATTCGTTCGTTCCTACGTTCGATCTTTCCTTCCTACGTTATTTCGTTCCTACGTTCGTTCTTTCCTTCCTACGTTCATTTGTTCGTTCATACGTTCGTTCTTTCCTTCCTACGTTCGTTCGTTCGTTCCTACGTTCGATCTTTCCTTCCTACGTTATTTCGTTCCTACGTTCGTTCTTTCCTTCCTACGTTCATTTGTTCGTTCCTACATTCGTTCTTTCCTTCCTACGTTCATTCGTTCGTTCCTACGTTCGTTCTTTCCTTCCTACGTTCTTTCTTTCCTTCCTACGTTCGTTTTTTCCTTCCTACGTTCGTTCGTTCCTACGTTCGTTCTTTCTTTTCTACGTTCGTTCGTTCGTTCCTACGTTCGTTCTTTACTTCCTTCGTTCGTTCCTACATTCGTTCTTTCCTTCCAACGCTCTTTCTTTCATTCGTTCTTTCCTTCCAACGCTCTTTCTTTCATTCGTACGTTCGTTCTTTCGTTTCTACGTTCCTTCCTACGTTGTTCTTTCCATCTTACGTTCGTTCTTTCCTTCCGACGTTCGTTCTTTCTTTCCTACGTTCGTTCGTTCGTTCTTTCCTTCCTACGTTCGTTCTTACCTTCCTACGCTCGTTCGTTCGATCTTTCCTTCGTACGTTCGTTCTTTCCTTCGTACGTTCGTTATTTCCTTCCTACATTCGTTCCTATGTTCGCTCGTTCGTTCCTACGTTCGTTTTTACCTTCCTACGTTCGTTCTTTCTTTCCTACTTTCGTTCGTTCCTTCCTACGTACGTTCTTTCCTTCCTACGTTCGTTCGTTCGTTCCTACGTTCGCTCCTACGTTCCTACGTTCGTTCTTTCCTTCCTACGTTCGTTCTTTCTTTCCTACTTTCGTTCGTTCTTTCCTACGTACGTTCTTTCCTTCTTCCGTTCGTTCGTTCGTTCCTACGTTCGTTCTTTCCTTCCTACGTTCGCTCGTTCCTACGTTCGTTCCTTCCTTCCTACGTTTGTTCTTACCTTCCTACGTTCGTTCTTTCCTTCCTATGTTCTTACGTTCGTTCCTACGTTTGCTCGTTCGTTCCTACGTTCGTTCTTTACTTCCTACGTTCATTCGTTCGTTCCTACGTTCGTTCTTTCTTTCCTACGTTCGTTCTTTCGTTCCTACGTTCATTCGTTCGTTCCTACGTTCGTTCTTTCCTTCCTACGTTCTTTCTTTCATTCCTACGTTCGTTCCTTCCTTCCTACGTTCGTTCTTTCCTTCCTACGTTCGTTCTTTCCTTCCTACGTTCGTTCTTTCGCTCCTACGTTCGTTCTTTCCTTCCTACGTTCGTTCTTTCTTTTCTACGTTCGTTCGTTCCTACGTTCGGGCGTTCGTTCTTTCCTTCCTACGTTCGTTCTTTCCTTCCTATGTTCGTACGTTCGTTCCTACTTTCGCTCGTTCGTTCCTACGTTAGTCCTTGCCTTCCTACGTTCGTTCTTTCTTTCCTACGTTTGTTCCTTCCGTCCTGCGTTCGTTCTTTCCTTCCTACTTTCGTTCGTTCGTTCCTACGTTCGTTCTTTCCTTCCTACGTTCGTTCTTTCGTTCCTACGTTCGTTCTTTTCTTCCTACGTTCGTTCTTTCCTTCCTACGTTCATACGTTCGTTCTTTACTTCCTACGTTCAATCGTTCGTTCCTACGTTCGGTCTTTCCTTCCTACGTTCGTTCGTTCCTACGTTCGTTCTTTCCTTCCTACGTTCGTTCTTTCCTTCCTACGTTCATTCGTTCGTTCCTACGTTCGTTCTTTCCTTCCTACGTTCTTTCTTTCCTTCCTACGTTCGTTCTTTCCTTCCTACGTTCGTTTTTTCCTTCCTACGTTCGTTCGTTCGTTCCTACTTTCGTTCTTACCTTCCTACGTTCGTTCTGTCCTTCCTACGTTCGTTCGTTCTTTCCTTCCTACGTTCGTTCTTTCTTTCCTACGTTCGTTCGTTCGTTCCTACGTTCGTTCTTTCCTTCCTTCGTTCGTTCTTTCCTTCGTTCGTTCTTTCCTTCCTACGTTCGTTCCTATGTTCGCTCGTTCGTTCCTACGTTCGTTCTTTCATTCCTACGTTCGTTCTTTCATTCCTACGTTCGTTCTTTCCTTCCTACGTTCGTTCGTTCCTACGTTCGATCTTTCCTTCCTACGTTCGTTCTTTCCTTCCTACGTTCGTACTTTCCTTCCTACGTTCGTTCTTTCCTTCCTACGTTCGTACTTTCCTTCCTACGTTCGTTCTTTACTTCCTACGTTCATTCGTTCGTTCCTACGTTCGTTCTTTCCTTCCTTCGTTCGTTCCTACGTTCGTTCTTTCCTTCCTACGTTCGTTCTTTCCATCCTACGTTCGTTCGTTCCTACGTTCGTTCGTTCCTACGTTCGTTCTTTCCTTCCTACGTTCGTTCTTTCCTTCCTACGTTCGTTCTTTCCTTCCTACGTTCTTTCTTTCCTTCCTACGTTCGTTCCTACGTTCGTTCTTTCCATCCTACGTTCATTCGTTTGTTATTTCTTTCCTTCCTACGTTCGTTCGTTCCTACGTTCGTACTTTCCTTCCTACGTTCGTTCGTTCGTTCTTTCCTTCCTACGTTCATTCGTTCGTTCCTACGTTCGTTCTTTCCTTCCTACGTTCGTTCGTTCGTTCCTACGTTCGTTCATTCCTTCCTACGTATGAACGTTCGTTCCTACGTTCGCTCGTTCGTTCCTACGTTCGTCCTTGCCTTCCTACGTTCGTCCTCTCTTTCCTACGTTCGTTCCTTCCTTCCTACGTTCGTTCTTTCCTTCCTACTTTCGTTCGTTCGTTCCTACGTTCGTTCTTTCCTTCCTACGTTCGTACTTTCATTCCTACGTTCGTTCTTTCCTTCCTAGGTTCGTTCTTTCCTTCCTACGTTCATTCGTTCGTTCCTACGTTCGATCTTTCCTTCCTACGTTCGTTTTTTCCTTCCTACGTTCGTTCTTTCCTTCCTACGTTCGTTCTTTCCTTCCTACGTTCGTTCTTTCCTTCCTATGTTCGTACGTTCGTTCCTACGTTCGCTCGTTCGTTCCTACGTTCGTCCTTGCCTTCCTATGTTCGTCCTCTCTTTCCTACGTTCGTTCCTTCCTTCCTACGTTCGTTCTTTCCTTCCTACTTTCGTTCGTTCGTTCCTACGTTCGTTCTTTCCTTCCTACGTTCGTACTTTCATTCCTACGTTCGTTCTTTCCTTCCTAGGTTCGTTCTTTCCTTCCTACGTTCATTCGTTCGTTCCTACGTTCGATCTTTCCTTCCTACGTTCGTTTTTTCCTTCCTACGTTCGTTCTTTCCTTCCTACGTTCGTTCGTTCCTACGTTCGGGCGTTCGTTCTTTCCTTCTTACGTTCGTTCGTTCGTTCCTACGTTCGTTCTTTCCTTCCTACGTTCGTTCTTTCCTTCCTACGTTCTTTCTTTCCTTCCTACGTTCGTTCTTTCCTTCCTACGTTCGTTCTTTCCATCCTACGTTCATTCGTTTGTTATTTCTTTCCTTCCTACGTTCGTTCGTTCCTACGTTCGTACTTTCCTTCCTACGTTCGTTCGTTCGTTCTTTCCATCTTACGTTCGTTCTTTCCTTCCGACGTTCGTTCTTTCTTTCCTACGTTCGTTCGTTCGTTCTTTCCTTCCTACGTTCGTTCTTACCTTCCTACGCTCGTTCGTTCGATCTTTCCTTCGTACGTTCGTTCTTTCCTTCGTACGTTCGTTATTTCCTTCCTACATTCGTTCCTATGTTCGCTCGTTCGTTCCTACGTTCGTTTTTACCTTCCTACGTTCGTTCTTTCTTTCCTACTTTCGTTCGTTCCTTCCTACGTACGTTCTTTCCTTCCTACGTTCGTTCGTTCGTTCCTACGTTCGCTCCTACGTTCCTACGTTCGTTCTTTCCTTCCTACGTTCGTTCTTTCTTTCCTACTTTCGTTCGTTCTTTCCTACGTACGTTCTTTCCTTCTTACGTTCGTTCGTTCGTTCCTACGTTCGTTCTTTCCTTCCTACGTTCGCTCGTTCCTACGTTCGTTCCTTCCTTCCTACGTTTGTTCTTACCTTCCTACGTTCGTTCTTTCCTTCCTATGTTCTTACGTTCGTTCCTACGTTTGCTCGTTCGTTCCTACGTTCGTTCTTTACTTCCTACGTTCATTCGTTCGTTCCTACGTTCGTTCTTTCTTTCCTACGTTCGTTCTTTCGTTCCTACGTTCATTCGTTCGTTCCTACGTTCGTTCTTTCCTTCCTACGTTCTTTCTTTCATTCCTACGTTCGTTCTTTCCTTCCTACGTTCGTTCGTTCCTACGTTCGATCTTTCCTTCCTACGTTCGTTTTTTCCTTCCTACGTTCTTTCTTTCCTTCCTACGTTCGTACTTTCCTTCCTACGTTCGTTCTTTCCTTCCTACGTTCGTTCTTTCCTTCCTACGTTCGTTCTTTCGCTCCTACGTTCGTTCTTTCCTTCCTACGTTCGTTCTTTCTTTTCTACGTTCGTTCGTTCCTACGTTCGGGCGTTCGTTCTTTCCTTCCTACGTTCGTTCTTTCCTTCCTATGTTCGTACGTTCGTTCCTACTTTCGCTCGTTCGTTCCTACGTTAGTCCTTGCCTTCCTACGTTCGTTCTTTCTTTCCTACGTTTGTTCCTTCCGTCCTGCGTTCGTTCTTTCCTTCCTACTTTCGTTCGTTCGTTCCTACGTTCGTTCTTTCCTTCCTACGTTCGTACTTTCATTCCTACGTTCGTTCTTTCCTTCCTAGGTTCGTTCTTTCCTTCCTACGTTCATTCGTTCGTTCCTACGTTCGATCTTTCCTTCCTACGTTCGTTTTTTCCTTCCTACGTTCGTTCTTTCCTTCCTACGTTCGTTCTTTCCTTCCTACGTTCGTTCGTTCCTACGTTCGTTCTTTCCTTCCTACGTTCATTCGTTCGTTCCTACGTTCGTTCTTTCCTTCCTACGTTCTTTCTTTCCTTCCTACGTTCGTTTTTTCCTTCCTACGTTCGTTCTGTCCTTCCTACGTTCGTTCGTTCCTACGTTCGTTCTTTCTTTTCTACGTTCGTTCGTTCGTTCCTACGTTCGTTCTTTACTTCCTTCGTTCGGTCTTTCCTTCGTTCGTTCCTTCGTTCGTTCCTACGTTCGTTCTTTCCTTCCAACGCTCTTTCTTTCATTCGTACGTTCGTTCTTTCGTTTCTACGTTCCTTCCTACGTTGTTCTTTCCATCTTACGTTCGTTCTTTCCTTCCGAGGTTCGTTCTTTCTTTCCTACGTTCGTTCTTTCCTTCCTACGTTCGTTCTTACCTTCCTACGTTCGTTCGTTCTTTCCTTCGTACGTTCGTTCTTTCCTTCCTACGTTCGTTCCTATGTTCGCTCGTCCGTTCCTACGTTCGTTCTTTCTTTCCTACTTTCGTTCGTTCGTTCCTACGTTCGCTCGTTTGTTCCTACGTTCTTTCTTTCCTACTTTCGTTCGTTCTTTCCTACGTACGTTCTTTCCTTCTTACGTTCGTTCGTTCGTTCCTACGTTCGTTCTTTTCTTCCTACGTTCGCTCGTTCCTACGTTCGTTCTTTCCTTCCTACGTTCGTTCTTACCTTCCTACGTTCGTTCTTTCCTTCCTATGTTCTTACGTTCGTTCCTACGTTTGCTCGTTCGTTCCTACGTTCGTCCTTTCCTTCCTACGTTCGTTCTTTCTTTCTTACGTTCGTTCGTTCCTTCCTACGTTCGTTCTTTCCTTCCTACTTTCGTTCGTTCGTTCCTACGTTCGTTTTTTCCTTCCTACGTTCGTTCTTTCATTCCTACGTTCGTTCGTTCGTTCCTACGTTCGATGTTTCCTTCCTACGTTCGTTTTTTCCTTCCTACGTTCGTTCTTTCCTTCCTACGTTCGTTCTTTCCTTCCTACGTTCGTTCGTTCCTACGTTCGTTCTTTACTTCCTACGTTCATTCGTTCGTTCCTACGTTCGTTCTTTCCTTCCTACGTTCGTTCTTTCTTTCCTACGTTCGTTCTTTCGTTCCTACGTTCATTCGTTCGTTCCTACGTTCGTTCTTTCCTTCCTACGTTCTTTCTTTCATTCCTACGTTCGTTCTTTCCTTCCTACGTTCGTTCGTTCCTACATTCGATCTTTCCTTCCTACGTTCGTTTTTTCCTTCCTACGTTCTTTCTTTCCTTCCTACGTTCGTACTTTCCTTCCTACGTTCGTACTTTCCTTCCTACGTTCGTTCTTTCCTTCCTACGTTCGTTCTTTCCTTACTGCGTTCATTCGTTCGTTCCTACGTTCGTTCTTTCTTTCCTACGTTCATTCGTTCGTTCCTACGTTCGTTCTTTCCTTCCTACGTTCTATCTTTCATTCCTACGTTCGTTCTTTCCTTCCTACGTTCGTTCTTTCCTACGTTCGATCTTTCCTTCCTACGTTCGTTTTTTCCTTCCTACGTTCGTACTTTCCTTCCTACGTTCGTTCGTTCTTTACTTGCTACGTTCATTCGTTATTTCCTACGTTCGTTCTTTCCTTCCTGCGTTCGTTCTTTCCTTCCTACGTTCGTTCTTTCCTTCCTACGTTCGTTCGTTCGTTCTTTCCTTCCTACGTTCATTCGTTCGTTCCTACGTTCGTTCTTTCCTTCCTACGTTCGTTCGTTCGTTCCTACGTTCGTTCATTCCTTCCTACGTTCATTCGTTCGTTCCTACGTTCCTTCTTTCCTTCCTACGTTCGTTCTTTCCTTCCTACGTTCGTTCTTTCTTTTCTACGTTCGTTCGTTCCTACGTTCGGGCGTTCGTTCTTTCCTTCCTACGTTCGTTCGTTCGTTCCTACGTTCGTTCTTTCCTTCCTATGTTCGTACGTTCGTTCCTACGTTCGCTCGTTCGTTCCTACGTTCGTCCTTGCCTTCCTACGTTCGTCCTCTCTTTCCTACGTTCGTTCCTTCCTTCCTACGTTCGTTCTTTCCTTCCTACTTTCGTTCGTTCGTTCCTACGTTCGTTCTTTCCTTCCTACGTTCGTACTTTCATTCCTACGTTCGTTCTTTCCTTCCTAGGTTCGTTCTTTCCTTCCTACGTTCATTCGTTCGTTCCTACGTTCGATCTTTCCTTCCTACGTTCGTTTTTTCCTTCCTACGTTCGTTCTTTCCTTCCTACGTTCGTTCTTTCCTTCCTACGTTCGTTCTTTCATTCCTACGTTCGTTCTTTCCTTCCTACGTTCGTTCGTTCCTACGTTCGTTCTTTCCTTCCTACGTTCATTCGTTCGTTCCTACGTTCGTTCTTTCCTTCCTACGTTCTTTCTTTCCTTCCTACGTTCGTTTTTTCCTTCCTACGTTCGTTCTGTCCTTCCTACGTTCGTTCGTTCCTACGTTCGTTCTTTCTTTTCTACGTTCGTTCGTTCGTTCCTACGTTCGTTCTTTACTTCCTTCGTTCGGTCTTTCCTTCGTTCGTTCCTACGTTCGTTCTTTCCTTCCAACGCTCTTTCTTTCATTCGTACGTTCGTTCTTTCGTTTCTACGTTCCTTCCTACGTTGTTCTTTCCATCTTACGTTCGTTCTTTCCTTCCGAGGTTCGTTCTTTCTTTCCTACGTTCGTTCCTACGTTCGTTCTTTCCTTCCTACGTTCGTTCTTACCTTCCTACGTTCGTTCGTTCTTTCCTTCGTACGTTCGTTCTTTCCTTCCTACGTTCGTTCCTATGTTCGCTCGTCCGTTCCTACGTTCGTTTTTTCCTTCCTACGTTCGTTCTTTCTTTCCTACTTTCGTTCGTTCCTTCCTACGTTCGTTCGTTCCTACGTTCGCCTGTTTGTTCCTACGTTCTTTCTTTCCTACTTTCGTTCGTTCTTTCCTACGTACGTTCTTTCCTTCTTACGTTCGTTCGTTCGTTCCTACGTTCGTTCTTTTCTTCCTACGTTCGCTCGTTCCTACGTTCGTTCTTTCCTTCCTACGTTCGTTCTTACCTTCCTACGTTCGTTCTTTCCTTCCTATGTTCTTACGTTCGTTCCTACGTTTGCTCGTTCGTTCCTACGTTCGTCCTTTCCTTCCTACGTTCGTTCTTTCTTTCTTACGTTCGTTCGTTCCTTCCTACGTTCGTTCTTTCCTTCCTACTTTCGTTCGTTCGTTCCTACGTTCGTTTTTTCCTTCCTACGTTCGTTCTTTCATTCCTACGTTCGTTCGTTCGTTCCTACGTTCGATGTTTCCTTCCTACGTTCGTTTTTTCCTTCCTACGTTCGTTCTTTCCTTCCTACGTTCGTTCTTTCCTTCCTACGTTCGTTCGTTCCTACGTTCGTTCTTTACTTCCTACGTTCATTCGTTCGTTCCTACGTTCGTTCTTTCCTTCCTACGTTCGTTCTTTCTTTCCTACGTTCGTTCTTTCGTTCCTACGTTCATTCGTTCGTTCCTACGTTCGTTCTTTCCTTCCTACGTTCTTTCTTTCATTCCTACGTTCGTTCTTTCCTTCCTACGTTCGTTCGTTCCTACATTCGATCTTTCCTTCCTACGTTCGTTTTTTCCTTCCTACGTTCTTTCTTTCCTTCCTACGTTCGTACTTTCCTTCCTACGTTTGTACTTTCCTTCCTACGTTCGTTCTTTCCTTCCTACGTTCGTTCTTTCCTTACTGCGTTCATTCGTTCGTTCCTACGTTCGTTCTTTCTTTCCTACGTTCATTCGTTCGTTCCTACGTTCGTTCTTTCCTTCCTACGTTCTATCTTTCATTCCTACGTTCGTTCTTTCCTTCCTACGTTCGTTCTTTCCTACGTTCGATCTTTCCTTCCTACGTTCGTTTTTTCCTTCCTACGTTCGTTTTTTCCTTCCTACGTTCTTTCTTTCCTTCCTACGTTCGTACTTTCCTTCCTACGTTCGTTCGTTCTTTACTTGCTACGTTCATTCGTTATTTCCTACGTTCGTTCTTTCCTTCCTGCGTTCGTTCTTTCCTTCCTACGTTCGTTCTTTCCTTCCTACGTTCGTTCTTTCCTTCCTACGTTCGTACTTTCCTTCCTACGTTCGTTCTTTACTTCCTACGTTCATTCGTTCGTTCGTTCATTCCTTCCTACGTTCATTCGTTCGTTCCTACGTTCCTTCTTTCCTTCCTACGTTCGTTCTTTCCTTCCTACGTTCGTTCTTTCTTTTCTACGTTCGTTCGTTCCTACGTTCGGGCGTTCGTTCTTTCCTTCCTACGTTCGTTCGTTCGTTCCTACGTTCGTTCTTTCCTTCCTATGTTCGTACGTTCGTTCCTACGTTCGCTCGTTCGTTCCTACGTTCGTCCTTGCCTTCCTACGTTCGTCCTCTCTTTCCTACGTTCGTTCCTTCCTTCCTACGTTCGTTCGTTCGTTCCTACGTTCGTTCTTTCCTTCCTACGTTCGTACTTTCATTCCTACGTTCGTTCTTTCCTTCCTACGTTCATTCGTTCGTTCCTACGTTCGATCTTTCCTTCCTACGTTCGTTTTTTCCTTCCTACGTTCGTTCTTTCCTTCCTACGTTCGTTCTTTCCTTCCTACGTTCGTTCTTTCATTCCTACGTTCGTTCTGTCCTTCCTACGTTCGTTCGTTCCTACGTTCGTTCTTTCTTTTCTACGTTCGTTCGTTCGTTCCTACGTTCGTTCTTACCTTGCTACGTTCGTTCTTTCCTTCCTACGTTCGTTCTTTCCTTCCTATGTTCTTACGTTCGTTCCTACATTGCTCGTTCGTTCCTACATTCGTCCTTTCCTTCCTACGTTCGTTCTTTCCTTCCTACTTTCGTTCGTTCGTTCCTACGTTCGTTCTTTCCTTCCTACGTTCGTCCTTTCCTTCCTACGTTCATTCGTACGTTCATTCTTTCCTTCCTACGTTCTTTCTTTCATTCCTACATTCGATCTTTCCTTCCTACGTTCGTTCTTTCCTTCCTACGTTCGTTCTTTCCTTCCTACGTTCGTTCGTTCTTTCCTTCCTACGTTCGTTCGTTCCTACGTCCGTTCTTTACTTCCTACGTTCATTCGTTCGTTCCTACGTTCGTTCTTTCCTTCCTACGTTCGTTCTTTCCTTCCTACGTTCGTTCGTTCCTACGTTCGTTCTTTCCTTCCTACGTTCGTTCTTTCCTTCCTACGTTCGTTCTTTCCTTACTACGTTCATTCGTTCGTTCCTACGTTCGTTCTTTCTTTCCTACGTTCATTCGTTCGTTCCTACGTTCGTTCTTTCCTTCCTACGTTCTTTCTTTCATTCCTACGTTCAGAACGAACGTAGGAAGGAAAGAACGAACGTTCGTTCTTTCCTACGTTCGATCTTTCCTTCCGACGTTCGTTTTTTCCTTCCTACGTTCTTTCTTTCCTTCCTACGTTCGTACTTTCCTTCCTACGTTCGTTCGTTCTTTACTTGCTACGTTCATTCGTTATTTCCTACGTTCGTTCTTTCCTTCCTGCGTTCGTTCTTTCCTTCCTACGTTCCTTCGTTCGTTCCTACGTTCGATCTTTCCTTCCTACGTTCGTTTTTTCCTTCCTACGTTCGTTCTTTCTTTCCTACTTTCGTTCGTTCCTTCCTACGTACGTTCTTTCCTTCTTACGTTCGTTCTTTCCTTCCTACGTTCGTTCTTTCCTTCCTACGTTCGCTCGTTCCTACGTTCGTTCTTTCCTTCCTACGTTCGTTCTTACCTTGCTACGTTCGTTCTTTCCTTCCTATGTTCTTACGTTCGTTCCTACTTTGCCCGTTCGTTCCTACGTTCGTCCTTTCCTTCCTACGTTCGTTCTTTCTTTCTTACGTTCGTTCGTTCCTTCCTACGTTCGTTCTTTCCTTACTACGTTCATTCGTTCGTTCCTACGTTCGTTCTTTCCTTCCTACGTTCTTTCCTTCCTACGTTCGTTCTTTCGTTCCTACGTTCATTCGTTCGTTCCTACGTTCGTTCTTTCCTTCCTACGTTCGTTCTTTCCTACGTTCGTTCTTTCCTTCCTACGTTCGTTTTTTCGTTCCTACGTTCGTTCTTTCGTTCCTACGTTCGTTCATTCCTTCCTACGTTCGTTCGTTCCTACGTTCGTTCTTTCCTTCCTACGTTCTTTCTTTCCTTCCTTCGTTCGTTCGTTCCTACGTTCGTTCTTTCCTTCCTACGTTCGTTCTTTCCTTCCTACGTTCGTTCGTTCCTACGTTCGTTCTTTCCTTCCTATATTCGTACGTTCGTTCCTACGTTCGCTCGTTCGTTCCTACGTTCGTCCTTGCCTTCTTACGTTCGTTCTTTCTTTCCTACGTTCGTTCCTTCCTTCCTACGTTCGTTCTTTCCTTCCTACGTTCGTTCTTTCCTTCCTACGTTCGTTCGTTCCTACGTTCGTTCTTTACTTCCTACGTTCATTCGTTCGTTCCTACGTTCGTTCTTTCCTTCCTACGTTCGTTCTTTCTTTCCTACGTTCGTTCTTTCGTTCCTACGTTCATTCGTTCGTTCCTACGTTCGTTCTTTCCTTCCTACGTTCTTTCTTTCATTCCTACGTTCGTTCTTTCCTTCCTACGTTCGTTCGTTCCTACATTCGATCTTTCCTTCCTACGTTCGTTTTTTCCTTCCTACGTTCTTTCTTTCCTTCCTACGTTCGTACTTTCCTTCCTACGTTCGTACTTTCCTTCCTACGTTCGTTCTTTCCTTCCTACGTTCGTTCTTTCCTTACTGCGTTCATTCGTTCGTTCCTACGTTCGTTCTTTCTTTCCTACGTTCATTCGTTCGTTCCTACGTTCGTTCTTTCCTTCCTACGTTCTATCTTTCATTCCTACGTTCGTTCTTTCCTTCCTACGTTCGTTCTTTCCTACGTTCGATCTTTCCTTCCTACGTTCGTTTTTTCCTTCCTACGTTCGTACTTTCCTTCCTACGTTCGTTCGTTCTTTACTTGCTACGTTCATTCGTTATTTCCTACGTTCGTTCTTTCCTTCCTGCGTTCGTTCTTTCCTTCCTACGTTCGTTCTTTCCTTCCTACGTTCGTTCGTTCGTTCTTTCCTTCCTACGTTCATTCGTTCGTTCCTACGTTCGTTCTTTCCTTCCTACGTTCGTTCGTTCGTTCCTACGTTCGTTCATTCCTTCCTACGTTCATTCGTTCGTTCCTACGTTCCTTCTTTCCTTCCTACGTTCGTTCTTTCCTTCCTACGTTCGTTCTTTCTTTTCTACGTTCGTTCGTTCCTACGTTCGGGCGTTCGTTCTTTCCTTCCTACGTTCGTTCGTTCGTTCCTACGTTCGTTCTTTCCTTCCTATGTTCGTACGTTCGTTCCTACGTTCGCTCGTTCGTTCCTACGTTCGTCCTTGCCTTCCTACGTTCGTCCTCTCTTTCCTACGTTCGTTCCTTCCTTCCTACGTTCGTTCTTTCCTTCCTACTTTCGTTCGTTCGTTCCTACGTTCGTTCTTTCCTTCCTACGTTCGTACTTTCATTCCTACGTTCGTTCTTTCCTTCCTAGGTTCGTTCTTTCCTTCCTACGTTCATTCGTTCGTTCCTACGTTCGATCTTTCCTTCCTACGTTCGTTTTTTCCTTCCTACGTTCGTTCTTTCCTTCCTACGTTCGTTCTTTCCTTCCTACGTTCGTTCTTTCATTCCTACGTTCGTTCTTTCCTTCCTACGTTCGTTCGTTCCTACGTTCGTTCTTTCCTTCCTACGTTCATTCGTTCGTTCCTACGTTCGTTCTTTCCTTCCTACGTTCTTTCTTTCCTTCCTACGTTCGTTTTTTCCTTCCTACGTTCGTTCTGTCCTTCCTACGTTCGTTCGTTCCTACGTTCGTTCTTTCTTTTCTACGTTCGTTCGTTCGTTCCTACGTTCGTTCTTTACTTCCTTCGTTCGGTCTTTCCTTCGTTCGTTCCTACGTTCGTTCTTTCCTTCCAACGCTCTTTCTTTCATTCGTACGTTCGTTCTTTCGTTTCTACGTTCCTTCCTACGTTGTTCTTTCCATCTTACGTTCGTTCTTTCCTTCCGAGGTTCGTTCTTTCTTTCCTACGTTCGTTCCTACGTTCGTTCTTTCCTTCCTACGTTCGTTCTTACCTTCCTACGTTCGTTCGTTCTTTCCTTCCTACGTTCGTTCCTATGTTCGCTCGTCCGTTCCTACGTTCGTTTTTTCCTTCCTACGTTCGTTCTTTCTTTCCTACTTTCGTTCGTTCCTTCCTACGTTCGTTCGTTCCTACGTTCGCCTGTTTGTTCCTACGTTCTTTCTTTCCTACTTTCGTTCGTTCTTTCCTACGTACGTTCTTTCCTTCTTACGTTCGTTCGTTCGTTCCTACGTTCGTTCTTTTCTTCCTACGTTCGCTCGTTCCTACGTTCGTTCTTTCCTTCCTACGTTCGTTCTTACCTTCCTACGTTCGTTCTTTCCTTCCTATGTTCTTACGTTCGTTCCTACGTTTGCTCGTTCGTTCCTACGTTCGTCCTTTCCTTCCTACGTTCGTTCTTTCTTTCTTACGTTCGTTCGTTCCTTCCTACGTTCGTTCTTTCCTTCCTACTTTCGTTCGTTCGTTCCTACGTTCGTTTTTTCCTTCCTACGTTCGTTCTTTCATTCCTACGTTCGTTCGTTCGTTCCTACGTTCGATGTTTCCTTCCTACGTTCGTTTTTTCCTTCCTACGTTCGTTCTTTCCTTCCTACGTTCGTTCTTTCCTTCCTACGTTCGTTCGTTCCTACGTTCGTTCTTTACTTCCTACGTTCATTCGTTCGTTCCTACGTTCGTTCTTTCCTTCCTACGTTCGTTCTTTCTTTCCTACGTTCGTTCTTTCGTTCCTACGTTCATTCGTTCGTTCCTACGTTCGTTCTTTCCTTCCTACGTTCTTTCTTTCATTCCTACGTTCGTTCTTTCCTTCCTACGTTCGTTCGTTCCTACATTCGATCTTTCCTTCCTACGTTCGTTTTTTCCTTCCTACGTTCTTTCTTTCCTTCCTACGTTCGTACTTTCCTTCCTACGTTTGTACTTTCCTTCCTACGTTCGTTCTTTCCTTCCTACGTTCGTTCTTTCCTTACTGCGTTCATTCGTTCGTTCCTACGTTCGTTCTTTCTTTCCTACGTTCATTCGTTCGTTCCTACGTTCGTTCTTTCTTTCCTACGTTCATTCGTTCGTTCCTACGTTCGTTCTTTCCTTCCTACGTTCTATCTTTCATTCCTACGTTCGTTCTTTCCTTCCTACGTTCGTTCTTTCCTACGTTCGATCTTTCCTTCCTACGTTCGTTTTTTCCTTCCTACGTTCGTTTTTTCCTTCCTACGTTCTTTCTTTCCTTCCTACGTTCGTACTTTCCTTCCTACGTTCGTTCGTTCTTTACTTGCTACGTTCATTCGTTATTTCCTACGTTCGTTCTTTCCTTCCTGCGTTCGTTCTTTCCTTCCTACGTTCGTTCTTTCCTTCCTACGTTCGTTCTTTCCTTCCTACGTTCGTACTTTCCTTCCTACGTTCGTTCTTTACTTCCTACGTTCATTCGTTCGTTCGTTCATTCCTTCCTACGTTCATTCGTTCGTTCCTACGTTCCTTCTTTCCTTCCTACGTTCGTTCTTTCTTTTCTACGTTCGTTCGTTCCTACGTTCGGGCGTTCGTTCTTTCCTTCCTACGTTCGTTCGTTCGTTCCTACGTTCGTTCTTTCCTTCCTATGTTCGTACGTTCGTTCCTACGTTCGCTCGTTCGTTCCTACGTTCGTCCTTGCCTTCCTACGTTCGTCTTCTCTTTCCTACGTTCGTTCCTTCCTTCCTACGTTCGTTCGTTCGTTCTTTCCTTCCTACGTTCGTACTTTCATTCCTACGTTCGTTCTTTCCTTCCTACGTTCATTCGTTCGTTCCTACGTTCGATCTTTCCTTCCTACGTTCGTTTTTTCCTTCCTACGTTCGTTCTTTCCTTCCTACGTTCGTTCTTTCCTTCCTACGTTCGTTCTTTCATTCCTACGTTCGTTCTGTCCTTCCTACGTTCGTTCGTTCCTACGTTCGTTCTTTCTTTTCTACGTTCGTTCGTTCGTTCCTACGTTCGTTCTTACCTTGCTACGTTCGTCCTTTCCTTCCTACGTTCGTTCTTTCCTTCCTACTTTCGTTCGTTCGTTCCTACGTTCGTTCTTTCCTTCCTACGTTCGTCCTTTCCTTCCTACGTTCATTCGTACGTTCATTCTTTCCTTCCTACGTTCTTTCTTTCATTCCTACATTCGATCTTTCCTTCCTACGTTCGTTCTTTCCTTCCTACGTTCGTTCTTTCCTTCCTACGTTCGTTCGTTCTTTCCTTCCTACGTTCGTTCGTTCCTACGTCCGTTCTTTACTTCCTACGTTCATTCGTTCGTTCCTACGTTCGTTCTTTCCTTCCTACGTTCGTTCTTTCCTTCCTACGTTCGTTCGTTCCTACGTTCGTTCTTTCCTTCCTACGTTCGTTCTTTCCTTCCTACGTTCGTTCTTTCCTTACTACGTTCATTCGTTCGTTCCTACGTTCGTTCTTTCTTTCCTACGTTCATTCGTTCGTTCCTACGTTCGTTCTTTCCTTCCTACGTTCTTTCTTTCATTCCTACGTTCAGAACGAACGTAGGAAGGAAAGAACGAACGTTCGTTCTTTCCTACGTTCGATCTTTCCTTCCGACGTTCGTTTTTTCCTTCCTACGTTCTTTCTTTCCTTCCTACGTTCGTACTTTCCTTCCTACGTTCGTTCGTTCTTTACTTGCTACGTTCATTCGTTATTTCCTACGTTCGTTCTTTCCTTCCTGCGTTCGTTCTTTCCTTCCTACGTTCCTTCGTTCGTTCCTACGTTCGATCTTTCCTTCCTACGTTCGTTTTTTCCTTCCTACGTTCGTTCTTTCTTTCCTACTTTCGTTCGTTCCTTCCTACGTACGTTCTTTCCTTCTTACGTTCGTTCTTTCCTTCCTACGTTCGTTCTTTCCTTCCTACGTTCGCTCGTTCCTACGTTCGTTCTTTCCTTCCTACGTTCGTTCTTACCTTGCTACGTTCGTTCTTTCCTTCCTATGTTCTTACGTTCGTTCCTACTTTGCCCGTTCGTTCCTACGTTCGTCCTTTCCTTCCTACGTTCGTTCTTTCTTTCTTACGTTCGTTCGTTCCTTCCTACGTTCGTTCTTTCCTTACTACGTTCATTCGTTCGTTCCTACGTTCGTTCTTTCCTTCCTACGTTCTTTCCTTCCTACGTTCGTTCTTTCGTTCCTACGTTCATTCGTTCGTTCCTACGTTCGTTCTTTCCTTCCTACGTTCGTTCTTTCCTACGTTCGTTCTTTCCTTCCTACGTTCGTTTTTTCGTTCCTACGTTCGTTCTTTCGTTCCTACGTTCGTTCATTCCTTCCTACGTTCGTTCGTTCCTACGTTCGTTCTTTCCTTCCTACGTTCTTTCTTTCCTTCCTTCGTTCGTTCGTTCCTACGTTCGTTCTTTCCTTCCTACGTTCGTTCTTTCCTTCCTACGTTCGTTCGTTCCTACGTTCGTTCTTTCCTTCCTATATTCGTACGTTCGTTCCTACGTTCGCTCGTTCGTTCCTACGTTCGTCCTTGCCTTCTTACGTTCGTTCTTTCTTTCCTACGTTCGTTCCTTCCTTCCTACGTTCGTTCTTACCTTCCTACGTTCGTTCGTTCGTTCCTACGTTCGATCTTTCCTTCCTACGTTCGTTCTTTCCTTACTACGTTCATTCGTTCGTTCCTACGTTCGTTCTTTCCTTCCTACGTTCGTTCTTTCGTTCCTACGTTCGTTCTTTCGTTCCTACGTTCGTTCTTTCCTTCCTACGTTCGTTCTTTCCTTCCTACGTTCGTTCTTTCTTCCTACGTTCGTTCCTACGTTCGTTCTTTCCTTCCTACGTTCGTTCGTTCCTTCCTCCGTTCTTTCTTTCCTACGTTCGTTCTTTCCTTCCTACGTTCGTTCTTTCGTTCCTACGTTCGTTCCTACGTTCGTTCTTTCCTTCCTACGTTCATTCGTTCGTTCCTACGTTCGTTCTTTCCTTCCTAGTTTCTTTCTTTCCTTCCTACTTTCGTTCGTTCGTTCCTACGTTCGTTCTTTCTTTCCTACGTTAGTTCTTTCGTTCCTACGTTCGTTCCTACGTTCGTTCTTTCCTTCCTACGTTCGTTCTTTCCTTCCTACGTTCGTTCGTTCCTACGTTCGTTCTTTCCTTCCTATATTCGTACGTTCGTTCCTACGTTCGCTCGTTCGTTCCTACGTTCGTCCTTGCCTTCTTACGTTCGTTCTTTCTTTCCTACGTTCGTTCCTTCCTTACTACGTTCGTTCTTACCTTCCTACGTTCGTTCTTTCCTTCCTACGTTCGTTCTTTCCTTCCTACGTTCGTTCTTTCGTTCCTACGTTCGTTCTTTCGTTCCTACGTTCGTTCTTTCCTTCCTACGTTCGTTCTTTCTTCCTACGTTCGTTCCTACGTTCGTTCTTTCCTTCCTACGTTCGTTCGTTCCTTCCTCCGTTCTTTCTTTCCTACGTTCGTTCTTTCCTTCCTACGTTCGTTCTTTCGTTCCTACGTTCGTTCCTACGTTCGTTCTTTCCTTCCTACGTTCATTCGTTCGTTCCTACGTTCGTTCTTTCCTTCCTAGTTTCTTTCTTTCCTTCCTACTTTCGTTCGTTCGTTCCTACGTTCGTTCTTTCTTTCCTACG
The DNA here is from genome assembly GCF_046866305.1 of Octopus bimaculoides. Taxonomy (NCBI): domain Eukaryota; kingdom Metazoa; phylum Mollusca; class Cephalopoda; order Octopoda; family Octopodidae; genus Octopus; species Octopus bimaculoides. The sequence goes on from NC_142955.1 coordinate 1,277,673, forward strand.
TTAGTTCTTTCGTTCCTACGTTCATTCCTACGTTCGTTCTTTCCTTCCTACGTTCGTTCGTTCCTTCCTACGTTCTTTCTTTCCTACGTTCGTTCCTACGTTCATTCTTTCGTTCCTACGTTCGTTCATTCCTTCCTACGTTCATTCGTTCGTTCCTACGTTCGTTCTTTCCTTCCTACGTTCTTTCTTTCCTTCCTTCGTTCGTTCGTTCCTACGTTCGTTCTTTCCTTCCTACTTTCGTTCTTTCCTTCCTACGTTCGTTCGTTCCTTCCTACGTTCTTTCTTTCCTACGTTCGTTCTTTCGTTCCTACGTTCGTTCTTTCGTTCCTACGTTCGTTCATTCCTTCCTACGTTCCTTCGTTCGTTCTTTCCTTCCTACGTTCTTTCTTTCCTTCCTTCGTTCGTTCGTTCCTACGTTCGTTCTTTCCTTCCTACGTTCGTTCGTTCCTCCTACGTTCGTTCCTACGTTCGATCTTTCCTTCCTACGTTCGTTCTTTCCTCCTACGTTCGTTCCTACGTTCGATCTTTCCTTCCTACGTTCGTTCTTTCCTTACTACGTTCATTCGTTCGTTCCGACGTTCGTTCTTTCCTTCCTACGTTCGTTCGTTCCTTCCTCCGTTCTTTCTTTCCTACGTTCGTTCTTTCCTTCCTACGTTCGTTCTTTCGTTCCTACGTTCGTTCTTTCCTTCCTACGTTCGTTCTTTCCTTCCTACGTTCATTCTTTCCTTCCTACGTTCGTTCTTTCCTTCCTACGTTCTTTCTTTCTTTCCTACGTTCGTTGTTTCCTTCCTACGTTCGTTCTTTCCTTCCTACGTTCGTTCTTTCCTTCCTACGTTCGTTCGTTCTTTCCTTACTACGTTCATTCGTTCGTTCCTACGTTCGTTCTTTCATTCCTACGTTCGTTCCTTCCTTCCTTCGTTCTTTCTTTCCTACGTTCGTTCTTTCCTTCCTACGTTCGTTCTTTCGTTCCTACGTTCGTTCTTTCATTCCTACGTTCGTTCTTTCCTTCCTACGTTCGTTCGTTCCTACGTTCGTTCTTTCCTTCCTACGTTCGTTCTTTCCTTCGTTCATTCGTTCCTACGTTCGTTCTTTCCTTCCTACGTTCTTTCTTTCCTTCCTACGTTCGTTCGTTCGTTCCTACGTTCGTTCTTTCCTTCCTACGTTCGTTCTGTCCTTCCTACGTTCGTTCGTTCGTTCCTACGTTCGTTCTTTCCTTCCTACGTTCGTTCTTTCTTTTCTACGTTCGTTCTTTCGTTTCTACGTTCCTTCCTACGTTGTTTTTCTATCTTACGTTCATTCTTTCCTTCCGACGTTCGTTCTTTCTTTCCTACGTTCGTTCGTTCGTTTCTACGTTCGTTCTTTCCTTCCTACGTTCGTTCTTTCCTTACTACGTTCATTCGTTCGTTCCTACGTTCGTTCTTTCCTTCCTACGTTGGTTCGTTCCTTCCTACGTTTGTTCTTTCTTTCCTACGTTCGTTCTTTCGTTCCTACGTTCATTCGTTCGTTCCTACGTTCGTTCTTTCCTTCCTACGTTCTTTCTTTCCTTCCTACGTTCGTTCTTTCCTTCCTACGTTCGTTCGTTCCTACGTTCGATCTTTCCTTCCTACGTTCGTTCTTTCCTTCCTACGTTCGTACTTTCCTTCCTACGTTCGTTCTTTCCTTCCTACGTTCGTACTTTCCTTCCTACGTTCGTTCTTTCCTTCCTACGTTCGTTCGTTCCTACGTTCGTTCTTTACTTCCTACGTTCATTCGTTCGTTCCTACGTTCGTTCTTTACTTCCTACGTTCATTCGTTCGTTCCTACGTTCGTTCTTTCCTACCTGCGTTCGTTCTTTCCTTCCTTCGTTCTTTCCTTCCTAGGTTCGTTCTTTCCTTCCTAGGTTCGTTCTTTCCATCCTACGTTCGTTCTTTCCTTCCTACGTTCGTTCGTTCGTTCCTACAATCGTTCTGTCGTTCGTTCGTTCCTACGTTCGTTCTTTCCTTCCTACGTTCGTTCCTACGTTCGTTCTTTCCATCCTACGTTCATTCGTTCGTTATTTCTTTCCTTCCTACGTTCGTTCCTACGTTCGATCTTTCCTTCCTACGTTCGTTCTTTCTTTCCTTCCTACGTTCGTTCGTTCTTTCCTTCCTTCGTTCGTAAGTTCTTTCCGTCCTACGTTCATTCGTTCGTTGCTACGTTCGTTCTTTCCTTCCTACGTTCGTTCGTTCGTTCCTACGTTCGTTCTTTCCTTCCTACGTTCATTCGTTCGTTCCTACGTTACTTCTTTCCTTCCTACGTTCCTTCTTTCCTTCCAACGTTCGTTCTTTCCTTCCTACGTTCATTCGTTCGTTCCTACGTTCGTTCTTTCCTTCCTACGTTCTTTCTTTCATTCCTACGTTCGTTATTTCCTTCCTACGTTCGTTCTTTCCTTCCTACGTTCGTTCGTTCGTTCCTACGTTCGATCTTTCCTTCCTACGTTCGTTCGTTCCTACGTTCGTTCGTTTGTTCCTACGTTCGTTCTTTCCTTCCTACGTTCGTTCTTTCCTTACTACGTTCATTCGTTCGTTCCTACGTTCGTTCTTTCATTCCTACGTTCGTTCGTTCCTTCTTACGTTCGTTCTTTCCTTCCTACGTTCTTTCCTACGTTCGTTCTTTCGTTCCTACGTTCGTTCTTTCCTTCCTACGTTCGTTCTTTCCTTCCTACGTTCGTTCGTTCGTTCTTTCCTGCCTACGTTCGTTCTTTCCTTCCTACGTTCGTTCTGTCCTTCCTACGTTCGTTCGTTCCTACGTTCGTTCTTTCCTTCCTACGTTCGTTCTTTCTTTTCTACGTTCGTTCGTTCGTTCCTACGTTCGTTCTTTCCTTCCTTCGTTCGGTCTTTCCTTCGTTCGTTCCTACGTTCGTTCTTTCCTTCCTACGTTCGTTCTTTCCTTCCAACGCTCTTTCTTTCATTCGTACGTTCGTTCTTTCGTTTCTACGTTCGTTCGTTCCTTCCTACGTTCGTTCTTTCCTTCCTACTTTCGTTCGTTCGTTCCTACGTTCGTTTTTTCCTTCCTACGTTCGTTCTTTCATTCCTACGTACGTTCTTTCCTTCTTACGTTCGTTCCTTCCTACGTACGTTCTTTCCTTCCTACGTTCGTTCCTTCGATCCTACGTTCGTTCGTTCCTTCCTACGTACGTTCTTTCCTTCTTACGTTCGTTCGTTCCTACGTTCGTTCTTTCCTTCCTACGTACGTTCTTTCCTTCTTACGTTCGTTCTTTCCTTCCTACGTTCGTTCGTTCCTACGTTCGTTCTTTCCTTCCTACGTTCGTACTTTCCTTCCTACGTTTGTTCTTTCCTTCCTACGTTCGTACTTTCCTTCCTACGTTCGTTCGTTCCTACGTTCGTTCTTTACTTCCTACGTTCATTCGTTCGTTCCTACGTTCGTTCTTTCCTTCCTGCGTTCGTTCTTTCCTTCCTACGTTCGTTCTTTCCTGCCTACGTTCGTTCGTTCCTACAATCGTTCTGTCGTTCCTACGTTCGTTCTTTCGTTCCATCGTTCGTTCGTTCCTACGTTCGTTCTTTCCTTCCTACGTTCGTTCTTTCCTTCCAACGCTCTTTCTTTCCTTCGTACGTTCGTTCTTTCCTTTCTACGTTCGTTCTTTCCTTCCTACCTACGTTCATTCGTTCGTTCCTACAATCGTTCTTTCCTTCCTACATTCGTTCTTTCCTTCCTACGTTCATTCGTTCGTTCCTACAATCGTTCTTTCCTTCCTACGTTCGTTCTTTCCTGCCTACGTTTGTTAGTTCGTTCGTTCATTCGGACTTACGTTCGTTCACTTGTACGTACGTACGTTTGCTGGTTGTTTCGCGCGGTCGTTCGTTCATCGGACGTTCGTTCCTTCGTTCGTAAGTACGAACGTACGATCGGTCGTTCGTTAATTCGTACATACGTACGTACGTGCGTACGTACTTACGTTCGATCGTTTGTTCGTTCTTTTGTGCATTCGTACGTGTTCGTTCGCTCTTTCGTAGGTACGGACGTATGTAGATGCTTTTGTTCATTTATTCTTCCGTACGTATGTTCGTTCATTCGTACGTACGTACTTAGGTACGTATTTACGAACGTACGTACATTCGTTCCTTCGAAAGTTCGTTCGTACGCTCGTATCTACGTACGTACGTTCGTTTCCTTGTTCCTTCGCTCGTTCTTTCGTATGTACGTACGTACGTACGATCGATCGTTCGTACGTTCGTTCTTTCGTTCGTTCGTTTGCTTATTTTTTCGTACTTACGATCGTTCGTTATTTCTTACGATCGTTCGTAGTTATTTACGTACGTAAGTTCGTTTGTTGTTCGTTTTTTTGGTCCCTACGTACGTTCGTTCGTTATTTCTTATGTAAATTCGTTCGTTATTTCTTAAGTTCGTTCGTTCGATCTTTCGTAGTTATTTACGTACGTAAGTTCGTTCGTTGTTGGTTTTTTTCGTACCTACGTACGTTCGTTCTGTCTTTCGTTCGATCTATCATTCGTTCATTCATTTGTACGTACGTACGTTCGTTGGTTCGCGCGGTCGTTCGGTCATTCGTACGTGCGTATGTACATACGTCCCTTCTTTCGTTCGTTAAATTTGTACATACGTACGTACGTGCCTAGGTACTTAAGTTTGTTCGTTCTTTTGTGCATTTGTACGTACGTACGTTCGTTCGTTCGTTAGTTAGTTCGTACGTTCCTACGTCCGTTCGTCCGTTCTTGCGTTCGTTCGATCGCTCGTTCCTAGGTACGGAGGTATGTAGATGCTTTCGTTCGTTCCTTCCTACGTTCGTTCCTACGTTCGTTCTTTCCTTCCTACGTTCATTCGTTCCTTCTTTCCTTCCTACGTTCCTTTTTTCCTTCCTACGTCCGTTCTTTCCTTCCTACGTTCGATCTTTCCTTCCTACGTCCGATCTTTCCTTCCTACGTTCGATCTTTCCTTCCTACGTTCGTTCTTTCCTTCCTACGTTCGTTCGTTCCTTCCTACGTTCGTTCTTTACTTCCTACGTTCATTCGTTCGTTCCTACGTTCGTTCTTTCCTTCGTACGTTCGTTCTTTCCTTACTACGTTCATTCGTTCGTTCCTACGTTCGTTCTTTCCTTCCTACGTTCGTTCGTTCCTACGTTCGTTCTTTCCTTCCTACGTTCGTTCCTACGTTCGTTCTTTCCTTCCTACGTTCGTTCTTTCCTTCCTACGTTCTTTCTTTCCTTCCTACGTTCGTTTTTTCCTTCCTGCGTTCGTTCTTTCCTTCCTACGTTCTTTCTTTCCTTCCTACGTTCGTTCTTTCCTTTCTACGTTCGTTCCTACGTTCGAGCGTTCGTTCTTTCCTTCCTTCGTTCGGTCTTTCCTTTCTACGTTAGTTCGTTCGTTCCTACGTTCGTTCTTTCATTCCTACGTTCGTTCTTTCCTTCCAACGCTCTTTCTTTCCTTCGTACGTTCGTTCTTTCGTTTCTACGTTCCTTCCAACGTTGTTCTTTCCTTCCTACGTTCCTTCGTTCGTTCCTACGTTCGTTCTTTCCTTCCTACGTTCTTTCTTTCATTCCTACGTTCGTTCTTTCCTTCCTACGTTCGTTCGTTCCTACGTTCGATCTTTCCTTCCTACGTTCGTACTTTCCTTCCTACGTTCGTTCGTTCCTCCGTTCGTTCTTTACTTCCTACGTTCATTCGTTCGTTCCTACGTTCGTTCTTTCCTACCTGCGTTCGTTCTTTCCTTCCTTCGTTCTTTCCTTCCTAGGTTCGTTCTTTCCATCCTACGTTCGTTCTTTCCTTCCTACGTTCGTTCGTTCGTTCCTACAATCGTTCTGTCGTTCCTTCGTTCCTACGTTCGTTCTTTCCTTCCTACGTTCGTTCTTTCCATCCTACGTTAATTCGTTCGTTATTTCTTTCCTTCCTACGTTCGTTCCTACGTTCGATCTTTCCTTCCTACGTTCGATCTTTCCTTCCTACGTTCGTTCTTTCCTTCCTACGTTCGTTCGTTCCTTCCTACGTTCGTTCTTTACTTCCTACGTTCATTCGTTCGTTCCTACGTTCGTTCTTTCCTTCGTACGTTCGTTCTTTCCTTACTACGTTCATTCGTTCGTTCCTACGTTCGTTCTTTCCTTCCTACGTTCGTTCGTTCCTACGTTCGTTCTTTCCTTCCTACGTTCGTTCCTACGTTCGTTCTTTCCTTCCTACGTTCGTTCTTTCCTTCCTACGTTCTTTCTTTCCTTCCTACGTTCGTTTTTTCCTTCCTGCGTTCGTTCTTTCCTTCCTACGTTCTTTCTTTCCTTCCTACGTTCGTTCTTTCCTTTCTACGTTCGTTCCTACGTTCGAGCGTTCGTTCTTTCCTTCCTTCGTTCGGTCTTTCCTTTCTACGTTAGTTCGTTCGTTCCTACGTTCGTTCTTTCATTCCTACGTTCGTTCTTTCCTTCCAACGCTCTTTCTTTCCTTCGTACGTTCGTTCTTTCGTTTCTACGTTCCTTCCAACGTTGTTCTTTCCTTCCTACGTTCCTTCGTTCGTTCCTACGTTCGTTCTTTCCTTCCTACGTTCTTTCTTTCATTCCTACGTTCGTTCTTTCCTTCCTACGTTCGTTCGTTCCTACGTTCGATCTTTCCTTCCTACGTTCGTACTTTCCTTCCTACGTTCGTTCGTTCCTCCGTTCGTTCTTTACTTCCTACGTTCATTCGTTCGTTCCTACGTTCGTTCTTTCCTACCTGCGTTCGTTCTTTCCTTCCTTCGTTCTTTCCTTCCTAGGTTCGTTCTTTCCATCCTACGTTCGTTCTTTCCTTCCTACGTTCGTTCGTTCGTTCCTACAATCGTTCTGTCGTTCCTTCGTTCCTACGTTCGTTCTTTCCTTCCTACGTTCGTTCTTTCCATCCTACGTTAATTCGTTCGTTATTTCTTTCCTTCCTACGTTCGTTCCTACGTTCGATCTTTCCTTCCTACGTTCGTTCTTTCTTTCCTACCTTCGTTCTTTCCTTCCTACGTTCTTTCGTTTGTTCCTACGTTCGTTCTTTCCTTCCTACGTTCTTTCGTTTGTTCCTACGTTCGTTCTTTCCTTCCTACGTTCGTTCTTTCCTTACTACGTTCATTCGTTCGTTCCTACGTTCGTTCTTTCATTCCTACATTTGTTCGTTCTTTCCTACGTTCGTTCTTTCCTTCCTACGTTCGTTCTTTCGTTCCTACGTTCGTTCTTTCCTTCCTACGTTCGTTCGTTCCTACGTTCGTTCTTTCCTTCCTACGTTCGTTCTTTCCTTCCTACGTTCATTCGTTCGTTCCTACGTTCGTTCTTTCCTTCCTACGTTCTTTCTTGACTTCCTACGTTCGTTTTTTCCTTCCTACGTTCGTTCGTTCCTACGTTCGTTCTTTCCTTCCTACGTTCGTTCTTTCCTTCCTACGTTCGTTCGTTCCTACGTTCGTTCTTTCATTCCTACGTTCGTTCTTTCTTTTCTACGTTCGTTCCTACGTTCGTTCTTTCCATCCTTCGTTCGGTCTTTCCTTCGTTCGTTCCTACGTTCGTTCTTTCCTTCCAACGCACTTTCTTTCATTAGTACGTTCGTTCTTTCGTTTATACGTTCCTTCCTACGTTGTTCTTTCCATCTTACGTTCGTTCTTTCCTTCCGACGTTCGTTCTTTCTTTCCTACGTTCGTTCTTTCCTTCCTACGTTCGTTCTTTCCTTCCTACGTTCGTTCTTTCCTTACTACGTTCATTCGTTCGTTCCTACGTTCGTTCTTTCCTTCCTACGTTCGTTCTTTCCTTCCTACGTTCTTTCTTTCATTCCTACGTTCGTTCTTTCCTTCGTACGTTCGTTCCTTCCTACGTTCGTTCTTTCCTTCCTACGTTCGTACTTTCCTTCCTACGTTCGTTCGTTCCTACGTTCGTTCTTTACTTCCTACGTTCATTCGTTCGTTCCTACGTTCGTTCTTTCCTTCCTGCGTTCGTTCTTTCCTTCCTACGTTCGTTCTTTCCATCCTACGTTCGTTCTTTCCTTCCTACGTTCGTTCGTTCCTACAATCGTTCTGTCGTTCCTACGTTCGTTCTTTCCTTCCAACGCTCTTTCTTTCCTTCGTACGTTCGTTCTTTCCTTTCTACGTTCGTTCTTTCCTTCCTACCTACGTTCATTCGTTCGTTCCTACAATCGTTCTTTCCTTCCTACGTTCGTTCTTTCCTGCCTACGTTCGTTCGTTCGTTCATACGTTCGTTCTTTCCTTCCTACGTTCGTTCGTTCCTTCCTACGTTTGTTCTTTCTTTCCTACGTTCATTCGTTCGTTCCTACGTTCGTTCTTTCCTTCCTACGTTCTTTCTTTCATTCCTACTTTCGTTCTTTCCTTCCTACGTTCGTTCGTTCCTACGTTCGATCTTTCCTTCCTACGTTCTTTCTTTCCTTCCTACGTTCGTTCGTTCCTACGTTCGTTCTTTACTTCCTACGTTCATTCGTTCGTTCCTACGTTCGTTCTTTCCTAACTGCGTTCGTTCTTTCCTTCCTTCGTTCTTTCCTTCCTAGGTTCGTTCTTTCCATCCTACGTTCGTTCGTTCGTTCCTACAATCGTTCTGTCGTTCCTTCATTCGTTCGTTCCTACGTTCGTTCTTTCCTTCCTACGTTCGTTCCTACGTTCGTTCTTTCCATCCTACGTTCATTCGTTCGTTATTTCTTTCCTTCCTACGTTCGTTCCTACGTTCGATCTTTCCTTCCTACGTTCGTTCTTTCTTTCCTACCTTCGTTCTTTCCTTCCTACGTTCTTTCGTTTGTTCCTACGTTCGTTCTTTCCTTCCTACGTTCTTTCGTTTGTTCCTACGTTCGTTCTTTCCTTACTACGTTCATTCGTTCGTTCCTACGTTCGTTCTTTCATTCCTACATTTGTTCGTTCTTTCCTACGTTCGTTCTTTCCTTCCTACGTTCGTTCTTTCGTTCCTACGTTCGTTCTTTCATTCCTACGTTCGTTCTTTCCTTCCTACGTTCGTTCGTTCCTACGTTCGTTCTTTCCTTCCTACATTCGTTCTTTCCTTCCTACGTTCATTCGTTCGTTCCTACGTTCGTTCTAGAATTCCTACGTTCTTTCTTGACTTCCTACGTTCGTTCTTTCGTTCCTACGTTCGTTTTTTCCTTCCTACGTTCGTTCGTTCCTACGTTCGTTCTTTCCTTCCTACGTTCGTTCTTTCTTTTCTACGTTCGTTCCTACGTTCGTTCTTTCCATCCTTCGTTCGGTCTTTCCTTCGTTCGTTCCTACGTTCGTTCCTACGTTCGTTCTTTCCTTCCAACGCATTTTCTTTCATTAGTACGTTCGTTCTTTCGTTTATACGTTCCTTCCTACGTTGTTCTTTCCATCTTACGTTCGTTCTTTCCTTCCGACGTTCGTTCTTTCTTTCCTACGTTCGTTTCTACGTTCGTTCTTTCCTTCCTACGTTCGTTCTTTCCTTACTACGTTCATTCGTTCGTTCCTACGTTCGTTCTTTCCTTCCTACGTTCGTTCGTTCCTTCCTACGTTCGTTCTTTCTTCCCTACGTTCGTTCTTTCGTTCCTACGTTCATTCGTTCGTTCCTACGTTCGTTCTTTCCTTCCTACGTTCTTTCTTTCATTCCTACGTTCGTTCTTTCCTTCCTACGTTCGTTCGTTCCTACGTTCGTTCTTTCCTTCCTAGGTTCGTACTTTCCTTCCTACGTTCGTTCTTTCCTTCCTACGTTCGTACTTTCCTTCCTACGTTCGTTCGTTCCTACGTTCGTTCTTTACTTCCTACGTTCATTCGTTCGTTCCTACGTTCGTTCTTTCCTTCCTGCGTTCGTTCTTTCTTTCCTACGTTCGTTCGTTCCTACAATCGTTCTGTCGTTCCTACGTTCGTTCTTTCCTTCCAACGCTCTTTCTTTCCTTCGTACGTTCGTTCTACGTTCGTTCTTTCCTTACTACGTTCATTCGTTCGTTCCTACGTTCGTTCTTTCCTTCCTACGTTCGTTCGTTCCTTCCTACGTTCGTTCTTTCTTCCCTACGTTCGTTCTTTCGTTCCTACGTTCATTCGTTCGTTCCTACGTTCGTTCTTTCCTTCCTACGTTCTTTCTTTCATTCCTACGTTCGTTCTTTCCTTCCTACGTTCGTTCGTTCCTACGTTCGTTCTTTCCTTCCTACGTTCGTACTTTCCTTCCTACGTTCGTTCTTTCCTTCCTACGTTCGTACTTTCCTTCCTACGTTCGTTCGTTCCTACGTTCGTTCTTTACTTCCTACGTTCATTCGTTCGTTCCTACGTTCGTTCTTTCCTTCCTGCGTTCGTTCTTTCTTTCCTACGTTCGTTCGTTCCTACAATCGTTCTGTCGTTCCTACGTTCGTTCTTTCCTTCCAACGCTCTTTCTTTCCTTCGTACGTTCGTTCTACGTTCGTTCTTTCCTTCCTACCTACGTTCGTTCTTTCCTTCCTACCTACGTTCATTCGTTCGTTCCTACAATCGTTCTTTCCTTCCTACGTTCGTTCTTTCCTGCCTACGTTCGTTCTTTCCTTCCTACGTTCGTTCTTTCCTTCCTACGTTCATTCGTTCGTTCCTACAATCGTTCTTTCCTTGCTACGTTCGTTCTTTCCTTCCTACGTTCGTTCTTTTCTGCCTACGTTCGTTAGTTCGTTCGTTCATTCGGACGTACGTTCGTTCACTTGTACGTACGTACGTTTGCTGGTTGTTTCGCGCGGTCGTTCGTTCCTTCGTTCGTAAGTACGAACGTACGATCGGTCGTTCGTTAATTCGTACATACGTACGTACTTATGTTCGATCGTTTGTTCGTTCTTTTGTGCATTCGTACGTTCGTTCGTTCGCTCTTTCGTAGGTACGGACGTATGTAGATGCTTTTGTTCATTTATTCGTCCGTACGTATGTTCGTTCATTCGTACGTACGTACTTAGGTACGTATTTACGAACGTACGTACATTCGTTCCTTCGAACGTTCGTTCGTACGCTCGTATCTACGTACGTACGTTCGTTTCCTTGTTCCTTCTTTCGTATGTACGTACGTACGTACGATCGATCGTTCGTACGTTCGTTCTTTCGTTCGTTCGTTGTTTCGTTCGTTCGCCCGTTCGTACATACGCACGTCCGTACTTACGAACGTACGTTTGCTTATTTTTTCGTACTTACGATCGTTCGTAGTTATTTACGTATTTTGGTCCCTACGTAAATTCGTTCGTTATTTCTTAAGTTCGTTCGTTCGATCTTTCGTAGTTATTTACGTACGTAAGTTCGTTCGTTGTTCGTTTTTTTCTTACCTACGTACGTTGGTTCTGTCTTTCGTTCGATCTATCATTCGTTCATTCATTTGTACGTACGTACGTTCGTTGGTTCGCGCGGTCGTTCGGTCATTCGTACGTGCGTATGTACATACGTTCCTTCTTTCGTTCGTTAAATTTGTACATACGTACGTACGTGCCTAGGTACTTAAGTTTGTTCGTTCTTTTGTGCATTTGTACGTACGTTCGTTCGTTCGTTGGTTAGTTAGTTCGTACGTTCCTACGTCTGTTCGTCCGTTCTTGCGTTCGTTCGATCGCTCGTTCCTAGGTACGGAGGTATGTAGATGCTTTCGTTCGTACATACGTTCGTTCGTTCCTTCCTACGTTCGTTCCTACGTTCGTTCTTTCCTTCCTACGTTCATTCGTTCCTTCTTTCCTTCCTACGTTCCTTTTTTCCTTCCTACGTTCGTTCTTTCTTTCCTACCTTCGTTCTTTCCTTCCTACGTTCGATCTTTCCTTCCTACGTCCGATCTTTCCTTCCTACGTTCGATCTTTCCTTCCTACGTTCGTTCTTTCCTTCCTACGTTCGTTCGTTCCTTCCTACGTTCGTTCTTTACTTCCTACGTTCATTCGTTCGTTCCTACGTTCGTTCTTTCCTTCCTACGTTCGTTCTTTCCTTCGTACGTTCGTTCTTTCCTTACTACGTTCATTCGTTCGTTCCTACGTTCGTTCTTTCCTTCCTACATTCGTTCGTTCCTACGTTCGTTCTTTCCTTCCTACGTTCGTTCTTTCGTTCCTACGTTCGTTCTTTCATTCCTACGTTCGTTCTTTCCTTCCAACGCTCTTTCTTTCCTTCGTACGTTCGTTCTTTCGTTTCTACGTTCCTTCCTACGTTGTTCTTTCCTTCCTACGTTCGTTCGTTCGTTCCTACGTTTGTTCTTTCCTTTCTATGTTCGTTCTTACCTTCCTTCGTACCTTCGTTCGTTCGTTCCTTCGTTCGTTCGTTCCTACGTTCGCTCGTTCGTTCCTACGTTCGTTCGCTCGTTCCTACGTTCGCTCGTTCGTTCTTTCTTTCCTACGTTCGTTCGTTCTTTCCTACGTTCGTTCCTTCCTTCCTACGTTCATTCTTTCCTTCCTACGTTCGTTCTTTCTTTCCCACGTTCGTTGGTTCGTTCCTACGTTCGTTCTTTTCTTCCTACGTTCATTCGTTCGTTCCTTCCTACGTTCATTCGTTCGTTCCTACTTTCGTTCTTTCCGTCCTACGTTCGTTCTTTCCTTTCTACGTTCGTTCTTTCCTTCCTACGTTCGTTCGTTCGTTCCTACTATCGTTCTTTCCTTCCTACGTTCGTTCTTTCCTGCCTACGTTCGTTCGTTCATACGTTCGTTCTTTCCTTCCTACGTTAGTTCTTTCCTTCCTACGTTCTTTCTTTCCTTCCTACGTTCATTCGTTCGTTCCTACAATCGTTCTTTCCTTCCTACGTTCGTTCTTTCCTGCCTACGTTCGTTCGTTCATTCGGACGTATGTTCGTTCACTTGTACGTACGTACGTTTGCTGGTTGTTTCGCGCGGTCGTTCGTTAATTCGTGCGTACGTACTTACGTTCGATCGATTGTTCGATCTTTTGTGCATTCGTACGTGCGTTCGTTAGTTCGTACGTTTCTACGTTCGCTCTTTCGTAGGTACGGACGTATGTAGATGCTTTTGTTCATTTATTCGTCCGTACGTATGTTCGTTCATTCGTACGTACTTAGGTACGTATTTACGAACGTACGTACATTCGTTCCTTCGAACGTTCGTTCGTTCGTACGCTCGTATCTACGTACGTACGTTCGTTTCCTTGTTCCTTCGCTCGTTCTTTCGTTTGTCCGTACGTTCGATCGTACATACGTACGTTCGTTGTTTCGTTCGTACGTTCATAGATTCGTACGTACTTACGTTCGTTCATTGGTATGTATGAATGTACATACAAAAGTACGTCCGTTTGTTCGTTGTTTCGTTCGTTCGCCCGTTCGTACATACGCACATCCGTACTTACGAACGTTCGTTCGTTTGCTCATTCTTTCGTACCTACGTTCGTTCGTTATTTCTTACGATAGTTCGTAGTTATTTACGTACGTAAGTTCGTTTGTTGTTCGTTTGTTGGTCCCTACGTATCTTCGTTCGTTCCTTATTTCTTAAGTTCGTTCGTTCGATCTTTCGTAGTTATTTACGTGGGTAAGTTCGTTCGTTGTTCGTTTTTTCGTACCTACGTACGTTCGTTCTGTCTTTCGTTCGATCTATCATTCGTTCGTTAGTTCGTACGTTCATTCATTTGTACGTACGTACGTTCGTTGGTTCGCGCGGTCGTTCGGTCATTCGTACGTGCGTATGTACATACGTTCCTTCTTTCGTTCGTTAAATTCGTACATACTTACGTGCCTATGTACTTAAGTTTGTTCGTTCTTTTGTGCATTTGTACGTACGTACGTACGTTCGTTCGTTCGTTAGTTAGTTCGTACGTTCCTACGTCCGTTCGTGCTAACGTACGTACGTTCGTCCGATCTTGCGTTCGTTCGATCGCTCGTTCCTAGGTACGGAGGTATGTAGATGCTTTCGTTCGTACATACGTTCGTTCTTTCCTTCCTACGTTCGTTCGTTCGTTCCTACGTTCGTTCTTTCCTTCCTACGTTCGTTCGTTCGTTCTTTCCTTCCTACGTTCGTTTTTTCCTTCCTACGTTCGTTCTTTCTTTCCTACCTTCGTTCTTTCCTTCCTATGTTCGTTCTTTCCTTACTACGTTCGTTCTTTCCTTACTATGTTCGTTCTTTCCTTACTACGTTCATTCGTTCGTTCCTACGTACGTTCGTTCCTTCCTACGTTCGTTCTTTCCTTCCTACGTTCGTTCTTTCGTTCCTACGTTCGTTCGTTCGTTCCTACGTTCGTTCTTTCCTTCCTACGTTCATTCGTTCGTTCTTTCCTTCCTACGTTCTTTCTTTCCTTCCTACGTTCGTTTTTTCCTCCCTACGTTCGTTCCTACGTTCGTTCTTTCCTTCCTACGTTCGTTCTTTCCTTCCCACGTTCATTCGTTCGTTCCTACGTTCGTTCTTTCCTTCCTATGTTCGTTCTTTCCTTCCCACGTTCGTTCTTTCCTTCCTACGTTCGTTCTTTCCTTTCTACGTTCGTTCTTTCCTTCCTACGTTCATTCGTTCGTTCCTACAATCGTTCTTTACTTCCTACGTTCGTTCTTTCCTTCCTAAGTTCGTTCTTTCCTTCCCACGTTCGTTCGTTCGTTCCTACGTTCGTTCTTTCCTTTCTACGTTCGTTCTTTCCTTCCTACGTTCATTCGTTCGTTCCTACAATCGTTCTGTCCTTCCTACGTTCGTACGTTCCTACGTTCGTTCTTTCTTTCCTACGTTCGTTCTTTCCTTCCTACGTTCGTTCGTTCCTTCCTATGTTCGTACGTTCGTTCCAATGTTCGCTCGTTCGTTCCTACGTTCGTCCTTTGCTTCCTACGTTCGTTCTTTCTTTCCTACGTTCGTTCGTTCCTTCCTACGTTCGTTCTTTCCTTCCTACTTTCGTTCGTTCGTTCCTACGCTCGTTCTTTCCTTCCTACGTTCGATCTTTCCTTCCCACGTTCGTTCTTTCCGTCCTACGTTCGTTCATTCGTTCCTACGTTCGTTCTTTCCGTCCTACGTTCGTTCTTTCCTTTCTACGTTCGTTCTTTCCTTCCTACGTTCGTTCTTTCCTTCCTACGTTCATTCGTTCGTTCCTACAATCGTTCTTTCCTTTCTACGTTCGTTCTTTCCTGCCTACGTTCGTTCTTTCCTGCCTACGTTCGTTCGTTCATACGTTCGTTCTTTCCTTCCTACGTTCGTTCTTTCTTTCTACGTTCGTTCTTTCCTTCCTACGTTCGTTCTTTCCTTCCTACGTTCATTCGTTCGTTCCTACAATAGTTCTTTCCTTCCTAAGTTCGTTCTTTCCTTCCTACGTTCGTTCTTTCCTGCCTACGTTCGTTAGTTCGTTCGTTCACTTGTACGTACGTACGTTTGCTGATTGTTTCGCGCGGTCGTTCGTTCATCGTACGTTCGTTCCTTCGTTCGTAAGTACGAACGTACGATCGGTCGTTCGTTAAATCGTACATACGTTCGTACGTGCGTACGTAATTACGTTCGATCGTTTCTTCGTTCTTTTGTGCATTCGTACGTACGTACGTACGTGCGTTCGTTAGTTCGTACGTTCCGACGTTCGTTCGTTCGCTCTTTCGTAGGTACGGACGTATGTAGATGCTTTTGTTCATTTATTCGTCCGTACGTATGTTCGTTCAGTCGTACGTTCGTTCGTACGCTCGTATCTACGTACGTACGTTCGTTTCCTTGTTCCTTCGCTCGTTCTTTCGTACGTACGATCGTTCGTTCGTCCGTACGTTCGTTCGTCCGTACGTTCGTTCGTACATACGTTCGTTCTTTGGTATGTATGAATGTACATACAAAAGTACTTCCGTTTGTTCGTTGTTTCGTTCCTTCGCCCGTTCGTACATACGCACGTCCGTACTTACGAACGTACGTTAGTTTGCTCATTCTTTCGTACCTACGATCGTTCGTAGTTATTTACGTACGTAAGTTCGTTTGTTGTTCGTTTTTTGGTCCCTACGTACGTTCGTTCGTTCGTTATTTCTTACGTAAATTCGTTCGTTATTTCTTAAGTTCGTTCGTTCGTTCGTTCCTACGTTCGCTCGTTCGTTGCTACGTTCGTTTTTTCATTCCTACGTTCGTTCTTTCCTTCCTACGTTCGTACGTTTCTACGTTCGTTCTTTCCTTCCTACGTTCGTTCTTTCCTTCCTATGTTCGTACGTTCTTTCCTTCCTATGTTCGTACGTTCGTTCCTACGTTCGTTCTTTCCTTCCAACGCTCTTTCTTTCCTTCGTACGTTCGTTCTTTCGTTCATACTTTCGTTCTTTCCTTCCTACGTTCGTTCTTTCCTGCCTACGTTCGTTCGTTCATACGTTCGTTCTTTCCTTCCTACGTTCGTTCTTTCCTGCCTACGTTCGTTAGTTCGTTCGTTCATTCGGACGTACGTTCGTTCACTTGTACGTACGTACGTTTGCTGGTTGTTTCGCGCGTTCGTTCGTTCGTTCGTTCCTAAGTACGAACGTACGATCGGTCGTTCGTTAATTCGTACATACATACGTACGTACGTACTTACGTTCGATCGTTTGTTCGTTCTTTTGTGCATTCGTACGTACGTACGTGCGTTCGTTAGTTCGTACGTTCGTTCGCTCTTTCGTAGGTACGAACGTATGTAGATGCTTTTGTTCATTTATTCGTCCGTACGTATGTTCGTTCATTCGTACGTACGTACTTAGGTACGTATTTACGAACGTACGTACATTCGTTCCTTCGAACGTTCGTTCGTACGCTCGTATCTACGTACGTACGTTCGTTTCCTTGTTCCTTCGCTCGTTCTTTCGTATGTACGTACGTACGTACGATCGATCGTTCGTACGTTCGTTCTTTCGTTCGTTCGTTGTTTCGTTCGTTCGCCCGTTCGTACATACGCACGTCCATACTTACTTTGCTCATTCTTTCGTACCTACGATCGTTCGTTATTTCTTACGATCGTTCGTAGTTATTTACGTACGTAAGTTCGTTTGTTGTTCGTTTTTTGGTCCCTACGTACGTTCGTTCGTTATTTCTTATGTAAATTCGTTCGTTATTTCTTAAGTTCGTTCGTTCGATCTTTCGTAGTTATTTACGTACGTAAGTTCGTTCGTTGTTCGTTTTTTTTGTACCTACGTACGTTCGTTCTGTCTTTCGTTCGATCTATCATTCGTTCATTCATTTGTACGTACGTACGTTCGTTGGTTCGCGCGGTCGTTCGGTCATTCGTACGTGCGTATGTACATACGTTCCTTCTTTCGTTCGTTAAATTCGTACATACGTACGTACGTGCCTAGGTACTTAAGTTTGTTCGTTCTTTTGTGCATTTGTACGTACGTACGTACGTTCGTTCGTTCGTTCGTTAGTTAGTTCGTACGTTCCTACATCCGTTCGTGCTAACGTACGTACGTTCGTCCGTTCTTGCGTTCGTTCGATCGCTCGTTCCTAGGTACGGAGGTATGTAGATGCTTTCGTTCGTACATACGTTCGTTCTTTCCTTCCTACGTTCGTTCTTTCCTTCCTATGTTCGTTCCTACGTTCGTTCTTACCTTCCTACGTTCATTCGTTCCTTCTTTCCTTCCTACGTTCGTTTTTTCCTTCCTACGTTCGTTCTTTCTTTCCTACCTTCGTTCTTTCCTTCCTATGTTCGTTCTTTCCTTCCTACGTTCGATCTTTCCTTCCTACGTTCGTTTTTTCCTTCCTACGTTCGTTCTTTCCTTCCTACGTTCGTTCGTTCCTTCTTTCCTTCCTACGTTCGTTCGTTTCTTCGTTCGTTCTTTACTTCCTACGTTCGTTCGTTCCTTCCTACGTTCGTTCTTTCCTTCCTACGTTCGTTCTTTCCTTACTACGTTCATTCGTTCGTTCCTACGTTCGTTCTTTCCTTCCTACGTTCGTTCGTTCGTTCCTACGTTCGTTCTTTCCTTCCTACGTTCGTTCTTTCGTTCCTACGTTCGTTCGTTCGTTCCTACGTTCGTTCTTTCCTTCCTACGTTCATTCGTTCGTTCTTTCCTTCCTACGTTCTTTCTTTCCTTCCTACGTTCGTTCCTACGTTCGTTCTTTCCTTCCTACGTTCGTTCTTTCCTTCCCACGTTCATTCGTTCGTTCCTACGTTCGTTCTTTCCTTCCTATGTTCGTTCTTTCCTTCCCACGTTCGTTCTTTCCTTCCTACGTTCGTTCTTTCCTTCCCACCTTCGTTCGTTCGTTCCTACGTTCGTACGTTCCTACGTTCGTTCTTTCTTTCCTACGTTCGTTCTTTCCTTCCTACGTTCGTTCGTTCCTTCCTATGTTCGTACGTTCGTTCCAATGTTCGCTCGTTCGTTCCTACGTTCGTCCTTTGCTTCCTACGTTCGTTCTTTCTTTCCTACGTTCGTTCGTTCCTTCCTACGTTCGTTCTTTCCTTCCTACTTTCGTTCGTTCGTTCCTACGCTCGTTCTTTCCTTCCTACGTTCGATCTTTCCTTCCCACGTTCGTTCTTTCCGTCCTACGTTCGTTCATTCGTTCCTACGTTCGTTCTTTCCGTCCTACGTTCGTTCTTTCCTTTCTACGTTCGTTCTTTCCTTCCTACGTTCGTTCTTTCCTTCCTACGTTCATTCGTTCGTTCCTACAATCGTTCTTTCCTTTCTACGTTCGTTCTTTCCTGCCTACGTTCGTTCGTTCATACGTTCGTTCTTTCCTTCCTACGTTCGTTCTTTCTTTCTACGTTCGTTCTTTCCTTCCTACGTTCGTTCTTTCCTTCCTACGTTCATTCGTTCGTTCCTACAATAGTTCTTTCCTTCCTAAGTTCGTTCTTTCCTTCCTACGTTCGTTCTTTCCTGCCTACGTTCGTTAGTTCGTTCGTTCACTTGTACGTACGTACGTTTGCTGATTGTTTCGCGCGGTCGTTCGTTCATCGTACGTTCGTTCCTTCGTTCGTAAGTACGAACGTACGATCGGTCGTTCGTTAAATCGTACATACGTTCGTACGTGCGTACGTAATTACGTTCGATCGTTTCTTCGTTCTTTTGTGCATTCGTACGTACGTACGTACGTGCGTTCGTTAGTTCGTACGTTCCGACGTTCGTTCGTTCGCGCATTCGTAGGTACGGACGTATGTAGATGCTTTTGTTCATTTATTCGTCCGTACGTATGTTCGTTCAGTCGTACGTTCGTTCGTACGCTCGTATCTACGTACGTACGTTCGTTTCCTTGTTCCTTCGCTCGTTCTTTCGTACGTACGATCGTTCGTTCGTCCGTACGTTCGTTCGTCCGTACGTTCGTTCGTACATACGTACGTTCGTTCTTTGGTATGTATGAATGTACATACAAAAGTACTTCCGTTTGTTCGTTGTTTCGTTCCTTCGCCCGTTCGTACATACGCACGTCCGTACTTACGAACGTACGTTAGTTTGCTCATTCTTTCGTACCTACGATCGTTCGTAGTTATTTACGTACGTAAGTTCGTTTGTTGTTCGTTTTTTGGTCCCTACGTACGTTCGTTCGTTCGTTATTTCTTACCTAAATTCGTTCGTTATTTCTTAAGTTCGTTCGTTCGTTCGTTCCTACGTTCGCTCGTTCGTTGCTACGTTCGTTTTTTCATTCCTACGTTCGTTCTTTCCTTCCTACGTTCGTACGTTTCTACGTTCGTTCTTTCCTTCCTACGTTCGTTCTTTCCTTCCTATGTTCGTACGTTCTTTCCTTCCTATGTTCGTACGTTCGTTCCTACGTTCGTTCTTTCCTTCCAACGCTCTTTCTTTCCTTCGTACGTTCGTTCTTTCGTTTCTACGTTCCTTCCTACGTTGTTCTTTCCTTCCTACGTTCGTTCTTTCCTTTCTGCGTTCGTTCTTTCCTTCCTACGTTCATTCGTTCGTTCCTACAATCGTTCTTTCCTTCCTACGTTCGTTCTTTCCTTCCCACGTTCGTTCGTTCCTACGTTCGTTCTTTCCGTCCTACTTTCGTTCTTTCATTCCTACGTTCGTTCTTTCCTTCCTACAATCGTTCTTTCCTTCCTACAATCGTTCTTTCCTTCCTACAATCGTTCTTTGCTGCCTACGTTCGTTCGTTCATACTTTCGTTCTTTCCTTCCTACGTTCGTTCTTTCCTGCCTACGTTCGTTCGTTCTTTTGTGCATTCGTACGTACGTACGTGCGTTCGTTAGTTCGTACGTTCGTTCGCTCTTTCGTAGGTACGAACGTATGTAGATGCTTTTGTTCATTTATTCGTCCGTACGTATGTTCGTTCATTCGTACGTACGTACTTAGGTACGTATTTACGAACGTACGTACATTCGTTCCTTCGAACGTTCGTTCGTACGCTCGTATCTACGTACGTACGTTCGTTTCCTTGTTCCTTCGCTCGTTCTTTCGTATGTACGTACGTACGTACGATCGATCGTTCGTACGTTCGTTCTTTCGTTCGTTCGCCCGTTCGTACATACGCACGTCCATACTTACTTTGCTCATTCTTTCGTACCTACGATCGTTCGTTATTTCTTACGATCGTTCGTAGTTATTTACGTACGTAAGTTCGTTTGTTGTTCGTTTTTTGGTCCCTACGTACGTTCGTTCGTTATTTCTTATGTAAATTCGTTCGTTATTTCTTAAGTTCGTTCGTTCGATCTTTCGTAGTTATTTACGTACGTAAGTTCGTTCGTTGTTCGTTTTTTTCGTACCTACGTACGTTCGTTCTGTCTTTCGTTCGATCTATCATTCGTTCATTCATTTGTACGTACGTACGTTCTTTGTTCGGGCGGTCGTTCGGTCATTCGTACGTGCGTATGTACATACGTTCCTTCTTTCGTTCGTTAAATTCGTACATACGTACGTACGTGCCTAGGTACTTAAGTTTGTTCGTTCTTTTGTGCATTTGTACGTACGTACGTACGTTCGTTCGTTCGTTCGTTCGTTAGTTAGTTCGTACGTTCCTACGTCCGTTCGTTCGTTCGTTCGTTAGTTAGTTCGTACGTTCCTACGTCCGTTCGTGCTAACGTACGTACGTTCGTCCGTTCTTGCGTTCGTTCGATCGCTCGTTCCTAGGTACGGAGGTATGTAGATGCTTTCGTTCGTACATACGTTCGTTCTTTCCTTCCTACGTTCGTTCTTTCCTTCCTATGTTCGTTCCTACCTTCGTTCTTACCTTCCTACGTTCATTCGTTCCTTCTTTCCTTCCTACGTTCGTTTTTTCCTTCCTACGTTCGTTCTTTCTTTCCTACCTTCGTTCTTTCCTTCCTATGTTCGTTCTTTCCTTCCTACGTTCGATCTTTCCTTCCTACGTTCGTTTTTTCCTTCCTACGTTCGTTCTTTCCTTCTTACGTTCGTTCGTTCCTTCTTTCCTTCCTACGTTCGTTCGTTTCTTCGTTCGTTCTTTACTTCCTACGTTCGTTCGTTCCTTCCTACGTTCGTTCTTTCCTTCCTACGTTCGTTCTTTCCTTACTACGTTCATTCGTTCGTTCCTACGTTCGTTCTTTCCTTCCTACGTTCGTTCCTACGTTCGTTCCTTCCTTCCTACGTTCGTTCCTTCCTTCCTACGTTCGTTCTTTCGTTCCTACGTTCGTTCTTTCCTGCCTACGTTCGTTCGTTCATACGTTCGTTCTTTCCTTCCTACGTTCGTTCTTTCTTTCTACGTTCGTTCTTTCCTTCCTACGTTCGTTCTTTCCTTCCTACGTTCATTCGTTCGTTCCTACAATAGTTCTTTCCTTCCTAAGTTCGTTCTTTCCTTCCTACGTTCGTTCTTTCCTGCCTACGTTCGTTAGTTCGTTCGTTCACTTGTACGTACGTACGTTTGCTGATTGTTTCGCGCGGTCGTTCGTTCATCGTACGTTCGTAAGTACGAACGTACGATCGGTCGTTCGTTAAATCGTACATACGTTCGTACGTGCGTACGTAATTACGTTCGATCGTTTCTTCGTTCTTTTGTGCATTCGTACGTACGTACGTACGTGCGTTCGTTAGTTCGTACGTTCCGACGTTCGTTCGTTCGCTCTTTCGTAGGTACGGACGTATGTAGATGCTTTTGTTCATTTATTCGTCCGTACGTATGTTCGTTCAGTCGTACGTTCGTTCGTACGCTCGTATCTACGTACGTACGTTCGTTTCCTTGTTCCTTCGCTCGTTCTTTCGTACGTACGATCGTTCGTTCGTCCGTACGTTCGTTCGTCCGTACGTTCGTTCGTACATACGTACGTTCGTTCTTTGGTATGTATGAATGTACATACAAAAGTACTTCCGTTTGTTCGTTGTTTCGTTCCTTCGCCCGTTCGTACATACGCACGTCCGTACTTACGAACGTACGTTAGTTTGCTCATTCTTTCGTACCTACGATCGTTCGTAGTTATTTACGTACGTAAGTTCGTTTGTTGTTCGTTTTTTGGTCCCTACGTACGTTCGTTCGTTCGTTATTTCTTACGTAAATTCGTTCGTTATTTCTTAAGTTCGTTCGTTCGTTCGTTCCTACGTTCGCTCGTTCGTTCCTACGTTCGTTTTTTCATTCCTACGTTCGTTCTTTCCTTCCTACGTTCGTTCTTTCCTTCCTATGTTCGTACGTTCGTTCCTACGTTCGTTCTTTCCTTCCTACTTTCGTTCGTTCGTTCCTTTCGTTCCTACGTTCGTTCTTTCCTTCCAACGCTCTTTCCTTCGTACGTTCGTTCTTTCGTTTCTACGTTCCTTCCTACGTTGTTCTTTCCTTCCTACGTTCGTTCTTTCCTTTCTGCGTTCGTTCTTTCCTTCCTACGTTCATTCGTTCGTTCCTACAATCGTTCTTTCCTTCTTACGTTCGTTCTTTCCTTCCCACGTTCGTTCTTTCCGTCCTACTTTCGTTCTTTCATTCCTACGTTCGTTCTTTCCTTCCTACAATCGTTCTTTCCTTCCTACAATCGTTCTTTCCTTCCTACAATCGTTCTTTCCTTCCTACAATCGTTCTTTCCTGCCTACGTTCGTTCGTTCATACTTTCGTTCTTTCCTGCCTACGTTCGTTCTTTCCTGCCTACGTTCGTTCGTTCATACGTTCGTTCTTTCCTTCCTACGTTCGTTCTTTCCTGCCTACGTTCGTTAGTTCGTTCGTTCATTCGGACGTACGTTCGTTCACTTGTACGTACGTACGTTTGCTGGTTGTTTCGCGCGTTCGTTCGTTCGTTCCTAAGTACGAACGTACGATCGGTCGTTCGTTAATTCGTACATACATACGTACGTACGTACTTACGTTCGATCGTTTGTTCGTTCTTTTGTGCATTCGTACGTACGTACGTGCGTTCGTTAGTTCGTACGTTCCTACGTTCGTTCGTTCGCTCTTTCGTAGGTACGAACGTATGTAGATGCTTTTGTTCATTTATTCGTCCGTACGTATGTTCGTTCATTCGTACGTACGTACTTAGGTACGTATTTACGAACGTACGTACATTCGTTCCTTCGAACGTTCGTTCGTACGCTCGTATCTACGTACGTACGTTCGTTTCCTTGTTCCTTCGCTCGTTCTTTCGTATGTACGTACGTACGTACGATCGATCGTTCGTACGTTCGTTCTTTCGTTCGTTCGTTGTTTCGTTCGTTCGCCCGTTCGTACATACGCACGTCCATACTTACTTTGCTCATTCTTTCGTACCTACGATCGTTCGTTATTTTTTACGATCGTTCGTAGTTATTTACGTACGTAAGTTCGTTTGTTGTTCGTTTTTTGGTCCCTACGTACGTTCGTTCGTTATTTCTTATGTAAATTCGTTCGTTATTTCTTAAGTTCGTTCGTTCGATCTTTCGTAGTTATTTACGTACGTAAGTTCGTTCGTTGTTCGTTTTTTTCGTACCTACGTACGTTCGTTCTGTCTTTCGTTCGATCTATCATTCGTTCATTCATTTGTACGTACGTACGTTCGTTGGTTCGCGCGGTCGTTCGGTCATTCGTACGTGCGTATGTACATACGTTCCTTCTTTCGTTCGTTAAATTCGTACATACGTACGTACGTGCCTAGGTACTTAAGTTTGTTCGTTCTTTTGTGCATTTGTACGTACGTACGTTCGTTCGTTAGTTAGTTCGTACGTTCCTACGTCCGTTCGTGCTAACGTACGTACGTTCGTCCGTTCTTGCGTTCGTTCGATCGCTCGTTCCTAGGTACGGAGGTATGTAGATGCTTTCGTTCGTGCATACGTTCGTTCTTTCCTTCCTACGTTCGTTCTTTCCTTCCTATGTTCGTTCCTACGTTCGTTCTTACCTTCCTACGTTCATTCGTTCCTTCTTTCCTTCCTACGTTCGTTTTTTCCTTCCTACGTTCGTTCTTTCTTTCCTACCTTCGTTCTGTCCTTCCTACGTTCGTTCTTTCCTTCCTACGTTCGATCTTTCCTTCCTACGTTCGTTTTTTCCTTCCTACGTTCGTTCTTTCCTTCCTACGTTCGTTCGTTCCTTCTTTCCTTCCTACGTTCGTTCGTTTCTTCGTTCGTTCTTTACTTCCTACGTTCGTTCGTTCCTTCCTACGTTCGTTCTTTCCTTCCTACGTTCGTTCTTTCCTTACTACGTTCATTCGTTCGTTCCTACGTTCGTTCTTTCCTTCCTACGTTCGTTCGTTCTTTCCTTCCTACGTTCGTTCTTTCGTTCCTACGTTCGTTCGTTCGTTCCTACGTTCGTTCTTTCCTTCCTACGTTCATTCGTTCGTTCTTTCCTTCCTACGTTCTTTCTTTCCTTCCTACGTTCGTTTTTTCCTCCCTACGTTCGTTCCTACGTTCGTTCTTTCCTTCCTACGTTCGTTCTTTCCTTCCCACGTTCATTCGTTCGTTCCTACGTTCGTTCTTTCCTTCCTATGTTCGTTCTTTCCTTCCTACGTTCGTTCTTTCCTTCCCACGTTCGTTCGTTCGTTCCTACGTTCGTTCTTTCCGTCCTACGTTCGTTCTTTCCTTTCTACGTTCGTTCTTTCCTTCCTACGTTCATTCGTTCGTTCCTACAATCGTTCTTTACTTCCTACGTTCGTTCTTTCCTTCCTACGTTCGTTCTTTCCTTCCCACGTTCGTTCGTTCGTTCCTACGTTCCTTCTTTCCTTTCTACGTTCGTTCTTTCCTTCCTACGTTCATTCGTTCGTTCCTACAATCGTTCTGTCCTTCCTACGTTCGTACGTTCCTACGTTCGTTCTTTCTTTCCTACGTTCGTTCTTTCCTTCCTACGTTCGTTCGTTCCTTCCTATGTTCGTACGTTCGTTCCAATGTTCGCTCGTTCGTTCCTACGTTCGTCCTTTGCTTCCTACGTTCGTTCTTTCTTTCCTACGTTCGTTCGTTCCTTCCTACGTTCGTTCTTTCCTTCCTACTTTCGTTCGTTCGTTCCTACGCTCGTTCTTTCCTTCCTACGTTCGATCTTTCCTTCCCACGTTCGTTCTTTCCGTCCTACGTTCGTTCATTCGTTCCTACGTTCGTTCTTTCCGTCCTACGTTCGTTCTTTCCTTTCTACGTTCGTTCTTTCCTTCCTACGTTCGTTCTTTCCTTCCTACGTTCATTCGTTCGTTCCTACAATCGTTCTTTCCTTTCTACGTTCGTTCTTTCCTGCCTACGTTCGTTCGTTCATACGTTCGTTCTTTCCTTCCTACGTTCGTTCTTTCTTTCTACGTTCGTTCTTTCCTTCCTACGTTCGTTCTTTCCTTCCTACGTTCATTCGTTCGTTCCTACAATAGTTCTTTCCTTCCTAAGTTCGTTCTTTCCTTCCTACGTTCGTTCTTTCCTGCCTACGTTCGTTAGTTCGTTCGTTCACTTGTACGTACGTACGTTTGCTGATTGTTTCGCGCGGTCGTTCGTTCATCGTACGTTCGTTCCTTCGTTCGTAAGTACGAACGTACGATCGGTCGTTCGTTAAATCGTACATACGTTCGTACGTGCGTACGTAATTACGTTCGATCGTTTCTTCGTTCTTTTGTGCATTCGTACGTACGTTCCGACGTGCGTTCGTTAGTTCGTACGTTCCGACGTTCGTTCGTTCGCTCTTTCGTAGGTACGGACGTATGTAGATGCTTTTGTTCATTTATTCGTCCGTACGTATGTTCGTTCAGTCGTACGTTCGTTCGTACTCTCGTATCTACGTACGTACGTTCGTTTCCTTGTTCCTTCGCTCGTTCTTTCGTACGTACGATCGTTCGTTCGTTCGTTCGTCCGTACGTTCGTTCGTACATACGTACGTTCGTTCTTTGGTATGTATGAATGTACATACAAAAGTACTTCCGTTTGTTCGTTGTTTCGTTCCTTCGCCCGTTCGTACATACGCACGTCCGTACTTACGAACGTACGTTAGTTTGCTCATTCTTTCGTACCTACGATCGTTCGTAGTTATTTACGTACGTAAGTTCGTTTGTTGTTCGTTTTTTGGTCCCTACGTACGTTCGTTCGTTCGTTATTTCTTACGTAAATTCGTTCGTTATTTCTTAAGTTCGTTCGTTCGTTCGTTCCTACGTTCGCTCGTTCGTTGCTACGTTCGTTTTTTCATTCCTACGTTCGTTCTTTCCTTCCTACGTTCGTACGTTTCTACGTTCGTTCTTTCCTTCCTACGTTCGTTCTTTCCTTCCTATGTTCGTACGTTCGTTCCTACGTTCGTTCTTTCCTTCCTACTTTCGTTCGTTCGTTCCTTTCGTTCCTACGTTCGTTCTTTCCTTCCAACGCTCTTTCTTTCCTTCGTACGTTCGTTCTTTCGTTTCTACGTTCCTTCCTACGTTGTTCTTTCCTTCCTACGTTCGTTCTTTCCTTTCTTCGTTCGTTCTTTCCTTCCTACGTTCATTCGTTCGTTCCTACAATCGTTCTTTCCTTCCTACGTTCGTTCTTTCCTTCCCACGTTCGTTCGTTCCTACGTTCGTTCTTTCCGTCCTACTTTCGTTCTTTCATTCCTACGTTCGTTCTTTCCTTCCTACAATCGTTCTTTCCTTCCTACAATCGTTCTTTCCTTCCTACAATCGTTCTTTGCTGCCTACGTTCGTTCGTTCATACTTTCGTTCTTTCCTTCCTACGTTCGTTCTTTCCTGCCTACGTTCGTTCGTTCATACGTTCGTTCTTTCCTTCCTACGTTCGTTCTTTCCTGCCTACGTTCGTTAGTTCGTTCGTTCATTCGGACGTACGTTCGTTCACTTGTACGTACGTACGTTTGCTGGTTGTTTCGCGCGGTCGTTCGTTCCTAAGTACGAACGGTCGTTCGTTAATTCGTACATACATACGTACGTACGTACTTACGTTCGATCGTTTGTTCGTTCTTTTGTGCATTCGTACGTACGTACGTGCGTTCGTTAGTTCGTACGTTCCTACGTTCGTTCGTTCGCTCTTTCGTAGGTACGAACGTATGTAGATGCTTTTGTTCATTTATTCGTCCGTACGTATGTTCGTTCATTCGTACGTACGTACTTAGGTACGTATTTACGAACGTACGTACATTCGTTCCTTCGAACGTTCGTTCGTACGCTCGTATCTACGTACGTACGTTCGTTTCCTTGTTCCTTCGCTCGTTCTTTCGTATGTACGTACGATCGATCGTTCGTACGTTCGTTCTTTCGTTCGTTCGTTGTTTCGTTCGTTCGCCCGTTCGTACATACGCACGTCCATACTTACTTTGCTCATTCTTTCGTACCTACGATCGTTCGTTATTTCTTACGATCGTTCGTAGTTATTTACGTACGTAAGTTCGTTTGTTGTTCGTTTTTTGGTCCCTACGTACGTTCGTTCGTTATTTCTTATGTAAATTCGTTCGTTATTTCTTAAGTTCGTTCGTTCGATCTTTCGTAGTTATTTCGTTCTTTCCTTCCTACAATCGTTCTTTCCTTCCTACAATCGTTCTTTCCTTCCTACAATCGTTCTTTCCTTCCTACAATCGTTCTTTCCTGCCTACGTTCGTTCGTTCATACTTTCGTTCTTTCCTTCCTACGTTCGTTCTTTCCTGCCTACGTTCGTTAGTTCGTTCGTTCATTCGGACGTACGTTCGTTCACTTGTACGTACGTACGTTTGCTGGTTGTTTCGCGCGGTCGTTCGTTCGTTCGTTCGTTCCTAAGTACGAACGTACGATCGGTCGTTCGTTAATTCGTACATACATACGTACGTACGTACTTACGTTCGATCGTTTGTTCGTTCTTTTGTGCATTCGTTAGTTCGTACGTTCCTACGTTCGTTCGTTCGCTCTTTCGTAGGTACGAACGTATGTAGATGCTTTTGTTCATTTATTCGTCCGTACGTATGTTCGTTCATTCGTACGTACGTACTTAGGTACGTATTTACGAACGTACGTACATTCGTTCCTTCGAACGTTCGTTCGTACGCTCGTATCTACGTACGTACGTTCGTTTCCTTGTTCCTTCGCTCGTTCTTTCGTATGTACGTACGTACGTACGATCGATCGTTCGTACGTTCGTTCGTTCGTTGTTTCGTTCGTTCGCCCGTTCGTACATACGCACGTCCATACTTACTTTGCTCATTCTTTCGTACCTACGATCGTTCGTTATTTCTTACGATCGTTCGTAGTTATTTACGTACGTAAGTTCGTTTGTTGTTCCCTACGTACGTTCGTTCGTTATTTCTTATGTAAATTCGTTCGTTATTTCTTAAGTTCGTTCGTTCGATCTTTCGTAGTTATTTACGTACGTAAGTTCGTTCGTTGTTCGTTTTTTTCGTACCTACGTACGTTCGTTCTGTCTTTCGTTCGATCTATCATTCGTTCATTCATTTGTACGTACGTACGTTCGTTGGTTCGTTCGGTCATTCGTACGTGCGTATGTACATACGTTCCTTCTTTCGTTCGTTAAATTCGTACATACGTACGTACGTGCCTAGGTACTTAAGTTTGTTCGTTCTTTTGTGCATTTGTACGTACGTACGTTCGTTCGTTCGTTCGTTAGTTAGTTCGTACGTTCCTACGTCCGTTCGTGCTAACGTACGTACGTTCGTCCGTTCTTGCGTTCGTTCGATCGCTCGTTCCTAGGTACGGAGGTATGTAGATGCTTTCGTTCGTACATACGTTCGTTCTTTCCTTCCTATGTTCGTTCCAACGTTCGTTCTTACCTTCCTACGTTCATTCGTTCCTTCTTTCCTTCCTACGTTCGTTTTTTCCTTCCTACGTTCGTTCTTTCTTTCCTACCTTCGTTCTTTCCTTCCTATGTTCGTTCTTTCCTTCCTACGTTCGATCTTTCCTTCCTACGTTCGTTTTTTCCTTCCTACGTTCGTTCTTTCCTTCCTACGTTCGTTCGTTCCTTCTTTCCTTCCTACGTTCGTTCGTTTCTTCGTTCGTTCTTTACTTCCTACGTTCGTTCGTTCCTTCCTACGTTCGTTCGTTCGTTCGTTCCTACGTTCGTTCTTTCCTTCCTACGTTCGTTCGTTCGTTCCTACGTTCGTTCTTTCCTTCCTACGTTCATTCGTTCCTTCTTTCCTTCCTACGTTCGTTTTTTCCTTCCTACGTTCGTTCTTTCTTTCCTACCTTCGTTCTTTCCTTCCTATGTTCGTTCTTTCCTTCCTACGTTCCT
>NC_142955.1:1307396-1312396 GCF_046866305.1 Octopus bimaculoides
TATTATATATATATATATATGTATATATATATATATATATATATGTATACTATATATATATATATATAGTATATTATATAATATACATATATATATATATAATATACATATATATATATATATATTATACATATATATATATATATAATATACATATATATATATATAATATACATATATATATATAATATACATATATATATAATATATAGTATACATATATATATATATATATAATATACATATATATATATATATATAATATACATATATATATATATATATAATATACATATATATATATATAATATACATATATATATATATATAATATACATATATATATATATATATATATAATATACATATATATATATATATAATATACATATATTTATATGCCTCTGGAGTACAAATGTCTTGTTTACATGAGTGCTGAATTGAAATCTTCCACCAAACCTTAGTCACAATTTATGTTCCTAGCACTAGCTTAATGATAACAAAGTTATTTTATTAAATTCTTTGTTATATTTAACCCTTTCGATACCAATCCAACTGAAACCACCTCTGGCTGTGAGTACAAATGTCTTGTTTTCATAAGTTTAATGTTTTGACATGCCAATCTGTCTCCCCACCTTCCTGATAATAGAAGAAGCACAAACGTTCTGTTTTCTGATTGGCTGGAAATTCTGAAAATTATCAAACTTTGAACATCTGTAACATTAGAAAATTACTATTTTTAAATCTCACAACGAGAGATATTCAGCAACAGTACTTTGTAGTAAAGATTGTTTGCCAACATAACATGGCAGTCCTGGTTTAGGACGAATGTTGCTGTAATTTAGCCCCAGGAGACATCGTCTCCAGCTGGCTATACGACACAATCTGTGTCCTTATATTCTCAAACAAGGGAATCTAGCACCCCCACTCAGCTCAAAACAATATGTGTATCGCGTTTTCTGGGTTATTTCCCTTTATCAGCACAGATTCCTGTGTCACATAGCCAGCTGTAGACGATGTCTCTTGAGGCTAAATTACAGCAACATTCGTCCTAAACCAGGACTGCCATGTTATGTTAGCAAACAATCTTTACTATATCTGTAACATTATCGTAAAATTTTTCTGGAATAAATGTATAAAAAATTCAAATTTGGTGTCAAAAATTACATCCATATGATGTATTAGAAAATTTTTTTTAAAGATTTCGAAATGCAGTGACGAAAGTCATGATGATCCAAATATATGACTAAATTCTTCATTTAAAAATCAACTGAAACAAATAGCATTATTTGAACAGAAATATGGTAAGAAGAGGGTTAATAATAACAAAAAACATTTTACTTAATTCTTCATTATTTTAAAGACTAATTGAAAAAGATGGTGAGTAATTCAACAGAAATATGGTAACAAAAGGTTGATTCCAAAAAATGGTATAAGGTGAAGTTGATCTCAGAAGGATTTCCACTCAGAACAGAACTAGCGGAATTAGATATCACACCTTGTGATATCTGACCCCTCAAACTTCTGTTTTGCTCATCAACTGGTCCCTAGAATGGTATATTTTTCACTGACCCTGAAACAATTAAAGGCAATGTTGATTTTGGTGGGATTTGAACTCAGGACAGAAAGAGCAGGATCAGGTACCACAAGGTATCTTGTTTGGCTCTCTTGCAGCCAGGTGGTTTAAGCTGTCATCATTGTATGATCTTAGCAACTAGCTGGATACAGCTGTTTCGTCATCATGTCATTTTAGCAGCTAGGTGGTTTAAGCTGTCATCATTGTATGATTTTAGCAACTAGCTGGATACAGCTGTTTCGTCATCATGTCATTTTAGCAGCTAGGTGGTTTAAGCTGTCATCATTGTATGATTTTAGCAACTAGCTGGATACAGCTGTTTCGTCATGTCATTTTAGCAGCTAGGTGGTTTAAGCTGTCATCATTGTATGATTTTAGCAACTAGCTGGATACAGCTGTTTCGTCATCATGTCATTTTAGCAGCTAGGTGGTTTAAGCTGTCATCATTGTATGATCTTAGCAACTAGCTGGATACAGCTGTTTCGTCATCATGTCATTTTAGCAGCTAGGTGGTTTAAGCTGTCATCATTGTATGATTTTAGCAACTAGCTGGATACAGCTGTTTCGTCATCATGTCATTTTAGCAGCTAGGTGGTTTAAGCTGTCATCATTGTATGATTTTAGCAACTAGCTGGATACAGCTGTTTCGTCATCATGTCATTTTAGCAGCTAGGTGGTTTAAGCTGTCATCATTGTATGATTTTAGCAACTAGCTGGATACAGCTGTTTCGTCATCATGTCATTTTAGCAGCTAGGTGGTTTAAGCTGTCATCATTGTATGATCTTAGCAACTAGCTGGATACAGCTGTTTCGTCATCATGTCAGTTTAGCAGCTAGGTGGTTTAAGCTGTCATCATTGTATGATTTTAGCAACTAGCTGGATACAGCTGTTTCGTCATCATGTCATTTTAGCAGCTAGGTGGTTTAAGCTGTCATCATTGTATGATTTTAGCAACTAGCTGGATACAGCTGTTTCGTCATCATGTCATTTTAGCAGCTAGGTGGTTTAAGCTGTCATCATTGTATGATTTTAGCAACTAGCTGGATACAGCTGTTTCGTCATCATGTCATTTTAGCAGCTAGGTGGTTTAAGCTGTCATCATTGTATGATTTTAGCAACTAGCTGGATACAGCTGTTTCGTCATCATGTCATTTTAGCAGCTAGGTGGTTTAAGCTGTCATCATTGTATGATTTTAGCAACTAGCTGGATACAGCTGTTTCGTCATGTCATTTTAGCAGCTAGGTGGTTTAAGCTGTCATCATTGTATGATTTTAGCAACTAGCTGGATACAGCTGTTTCGTCATCGTGTCATTTTAGCAGCTAGGTGGTTTAAGCTGTCATCATTGTATGATTTTAGTAGCTAGCTGGTTTTAGATGTGTTGTCATTGGAGCATTTTGCTGAAAATCAAATGGTTACATAAAGGACTTGTAAACAGTCCACTCTGTTATAAGGAGCACAAACAACAAAACTTGGATTTCTACTTCACAGTTTAAAAATGGTCCATTTGCCTATCCATCTAACTGTCTCATTTCTCTCTATTTTTTTGTCTATCTATCTATCTATCTATCTATCGACTTACCTATCTATTTATCCATTTGTCTGTCTGTGTGTCCGTCTATCGAACTACCTGCCTGTCCTTTTAATCACTCTCAGTCTCACCTGTTCAAATTACAAGATATGATGCTGATACAAGAGAAACCATGAGAAAAATCAAGATCATAGATAAAAAAAATTGGAAGGATGAATAAAAATGGAAAAAGAAAAGAGAAAGAATATAAGAATTATGTCCCCTGTGACTGTAAAGCCACCATTAAGCTCGTTGTTGTAGAATAATTCAATGGAGAGGCATCCAAAGTTAGCCAAAAGAAATTCGTCCATATGTTTGCATTCACTGAAAATTTCAGATCTGAAACTCAGTAACATAGTGGAATTCTTAATTTTAAAATGAATATGCAATTTTTCGGCTATACATAATTTGCATCTCTTAGATCCATTAATATAGATGCATACATATCTATATACATATATGCGTTGTTGTTGTTCTTGTTGTAAGTCATGTTTATTGTTCTTGTGGTTGTTTTTATTGTTGTTAATTTTACTGAGTTTTTTTTTGTCTTTTTTTTCATCTTCCTCATCTGTCAGAGTTCAACTTGAGGTCACCAACAAAACAGTACCA
The DNA here is from genome assembly GCF_046866305.1 of Octopus bimaculoides. Classification (NCBI taxonomy): domain Eukaryota; kingdom Metazoa; phylum Mollusca; class Cephalopoda; order Octopoda; family Octopodidae; genus Octopus; species Octopus bimaculoides. The sequence goes on from NC_142955.1 coordinate 1,311,152, forward strand.
TGTCATGGACTCATCACATAGATCAAATGGTAAGGAACTATTTCTATTATAATCATTATTATTAACATCACCATCAACATTATAATTATTATTATTATTTGCTTTTGGATTTTTCTTCTGAGTTCAAATCCCACCGAGGTTGACTTTGCCTTTCATCCTTTCAGGGTCAATAAATTAAGTACCAGTTACGTACTGAGGTCAATGTAATCGAATAGCTCCCTCTCCTAAAATTTTAGGCCTTGCTTCCATGGTAGAAAGGATTATCATTATTATTATCATCATTAGGAAGGTGAGTTGGCAGAATCATTAGCACGTGAGGTGAAATGCTACGTTCTGAGTTCAAATTCTGCCGTGGTCATCTTTGCCTTTCATACTTTCAGAGTGGATAAAAATAAGTACCAGTGATACACTGGGCTCAATGTAACTGACTAACAACCTCCCCTACAGTTTCAGGCCTTGTGCTTATAGTAGAAAGGATTATTATTATTATCATTATTATTAGTAGTAGTAGTAGTAGTAGTAGTAGTAGTAGTAGTAGTAGTAGTAGTAGTGGTGGTGGTGGTGGTAAGAGTAGGATGGCAAGCTGGCAGAATCGTGAGCATGCCAGGCGAAATGCTTAGCGGTATTTTGTCTGTCTTTATGATTCTGAGTTCAAATCCCGCCGAGGTCGACTTTGCCTTTCATCCTTTCGTGGGTCGATAAAATAAGTACCAGTTGAACATTGGGGTCATTGTAATCAACTAACCCCTTTCCCTCAGAATTTCCAGCTTGCTGAACATAACTCTTAGTAATGTTCCCTCTGCTGTTATGTTCTGAGTTCAAATTCCACCGAGGTCGACATAGCCTTTCATCCTTTCAGGGTCAATAAATTAAGTACCAGTGAAACACAGGGGTCAGCATATTTGACTTAATCCCACCACAATAATTTCAAGCCTTGTTCCTATTATAAAAAAGGATTATTATTGTTATTATTATTATTGTTATTATTATTATTATTATTATTATTATTATTAGAGCGGTGAGCTGGCAGAGTCGTTAGCATTCCGGATGAAATGCTTAGCGGTATTTTAGCACGTCAATATGTTCAGGGTTCAAATTCTGCTGGGGTCAGTTTTGCCTTTTATTCTTTTGGGGGTTGATAAATTAAATATCAGTGAAACAGCAGGGTCGATGTAATCGACTAGGCCCCTTCCCCATAAATTTCAGGCCTTGTGCCTAAAGAGGAAAGGATTATTATTGTCGTTA
>NC_142955.1:1319896-1327396 GCF_046866305.1 Octopus bimaculoides
ACTAAGGCTTTTCTTCTTTCCTTGATCAATTTTTGTTGTTATTTCTTTTTAATGTTTTCATTTCCATTTTCTTATCTTTTCTACATGTTTTTCTTTCATTTATTTCTTTATTTATATGTCTTTCTCATAGCCTTTCTTTCACTGTCTCATTTCTTTCTCTCTCTCTCTCTCTCATTTATTCTCTCCTTCCTTCCTTCCTTCGCCCTCTCTCATTTAATCGTTCAGTTATATATTTTTTTTAAATCTTTATCCAACATTTTGAAAAAAAAATAATCAAAAACAAAAAGATATAATAATAATAATAATAATAATAATAATAATAATAATAACAATAATAATCAATATATTTAATCAAAATACTTATTTTTTTCTTTGTTGCAAATTGTCTTTCTATCTATTAATTAATTGATCACTGTTAATTTCTAATTATCTCATTTCCATTATATTTTTTCATTTATTTAACAATATATATATTTATTTGATACGAAATATATATATATATATATATATATATGTATTATATATATTTATGTGTGTGCGTGTATATATATATATATATATATATATATAGACACACATACACATATATATCTGTATTTATCCGTGTGTCCTTCCCAACTGTATTTTCTTTTTGATTTTTTTTTCTTTGTTTATTTTAAAATCTTTCTTGGTCTTTTATTGTTGTTTTCTAGTGTGTGTTTTTGTTGTTCGTTTTTTTTTTCCTTTAAATTTCTACTTTCACTTTCACAATTGCTTGGCACGGCTTCACATTGCTACATATAATCTGTTTTATTGCATGGAGAACGCTTGGTACACATGTGTGTGTGTGTGCATCTGTGTGCGAATGTGTGGTTCATTGTTGTGACAATTCATGCCTCGTCTGTTGGCATAACTATATAACATGCCATGAAATAATTACTTACTTAAGAATGGGATGGGATGAGATGAGATGGTATATTTCGGTATGTTATGGACTGATATGTACGGGAGAAGGTAGGATTGAAACTTCACCATTCTTTGCTACCGTACTCAATATATTGATTTAGCTTCACATGGTTCTGCAAAGTTATAATGAAGATACGACACTAGTATAGCCACTATATTAAGCTAGCCACAGATATAATCATTTTAATGATTATATCCTCAATTTATAAATATATATATATATATTATGTATATCTGTACATTTATAAATATATATATATATATATATTATGTATATCTGTACATTTATAAATATATATATATATATATATATATATATATATTATGTATATCTGTACATTTATAAATATATATATATATATATATATATATATATATTATGTATATCTGTACATTTATAAATATATATATATATATATATATATATATATATTATGTATATCTGTACATTTATAAATATATATATATATATATATATATATATATTATGTATATCTGTACATTTATAAATATATATATATATATATATATATATATATATATATATATTATGTATATCTGTACATTTATAAATATATATATATATATATATATATATATAATGTATATCTGTACATTTATATATATATATATATATATATATATATATATATATATATATATATATAATGTATATCTGTACATTTATATATATATATATATATATATATATATATATATATATATATATATATATATATATAAAGTATATCTGTACATTTATATATATATATATATATATATATATATATATATATATATATATATATAATGTATATCTGTACATAGTACCGCTGCCGTAGTCTCCTTTAGAGAGACTTAGAAATATTAATAACTCTATTTCTGAAAACCAGTGGATAGATTCCACTGAAATTAGATAAATAACCTTCGAGCAGATAGTCAGCAGCGCCGCCTGGCTAGGGCTTGGCTGCTCTGCATTGACAAGGGGCAACACCCTGAAACTAGTCTGCAGATGCCAAACCAGCAGGGGGACACTGCTGACCTCCCCTGTTCGAAGGTTATAAAGGACACAGGTTTCGTGTGTCACATAGCTAGCTAGAGGCGATGGCTTCTTGGAGCTAATTCACGGCAGCTTTCGTCCTAATTTTGGGACTGCCATGTTGGCTTGGCGATAACTATTAATTTCCAGTACCGCTGCCGTAGTCTCCTTTAGAGAGACTTAGAAATATTAATAACTCTATATATATATATATATATATATATATATATATAATGTATATCTGTACATTTATATATATATATATATATATATATATATATATATATTATGTAGGCACAAACCTCTGGCTGTGTGGCAGTTTGCTTACTAACCACATGGTTCCGGGTTCAGTCCCACTGCGTGGCACCTTGGGCTAGTGTCTTCTACTGTAGTCTCAAGCAGACCAATGCCTTGTGAGTGGATTTGGTAAAGGGAAAAGTGTAAGGAGTATGTTGAATATGTGTGTGTGTATAGATATACATATACACACACACACACACACATATATATATATATACATACACATGCACACACACAGAAATATATATGTATAAGCATCTGTTCTGCACCTGCGAGTTGATATATATAAATCATGAGTTAGATCTTATGCAACCATCTAAGAGGTAATTATATCTTATGCATATACACGTACATTATATAAATATATATATATATATATATATATATACACACACATATATACATATACACATATATACATATGTTTGTCCCCACTGTCACTACTACTACTACCACCACCACCACTACTCGACAAGTGGTGTTGGTATGTTTAGATCCCGGTAACATAGCAGTTCAGCAAAAGAAACCGATAGAATAAGTACCAGGCTTACAAAGAAGAAGTCCTGGGGTCGTTTTCTTCAACTAAAACCCTTTAAGGAAGTGCTCCAGCATAGCCACCATCAAATAACTGAAAAGAATGGAAAAACATGCATAGCATAAAGTCAGGAAGCGTTTGAGGTGAAAACAGACTTATTTCTCCAAATGACTTCCATATGATTACAGCTGTTTCGTAACTTTTTTTCATGTGGTGGTATTAATTTCACAATGCAACTTACACACACATGTTTTCATCAACAAAATTCACTCAGAGGGCATTGGCCAGGCTGGGGCTTTAGAAGAAAACACTTGACCGAGGTGCCACACAGTGGGACCGAGCTCAGAACCATGTAATTGGGAAACAAACTTCTTAACCAAACAGCCACGCTTGCATCTAGTTGATAATTTCTGGAAATCTCTCGTGGGTAGAATTACTGTTGTTCATGTTGTTGTGGTCATTTGGTTGTTATTTACTAGTGATTGTCTTAGTGTTGTTGTTACTGTTAGTAGAAGTGCTGTTGTGTGTCAAGACAAAGTAGGCCTAACTATGATCAAAAGGCATTCCAGCTATGACCATCCCATCTAGGAAATCTAGGACCACATCATATTCAATTTGGGTGGGGTTTTTTTTTGGTCTTTTTTATACTGTTGTATTTTGTTTTTTCTAAGATAGTGAGCAGACTGTATTTTGAAGAGAGACTTAGCTGCTAATTCTTGTAGGTCAAGCAGTCATATTCAAGCCCTCTGTCCATGTCTGTATCCATCTGTCTGTCTGTCTCTCTCTCTCTCTCTCTCTCCATCAATCTATCTGTCTATCAACCTATCTTTCTGTCAATGTCTCTCTGCTCCATCACTCTGTGTGTGTCTCACTATCTCTCTGTCTATCTCTGAGTCTATCTGCCTCTGTGTGTGTGTGTCTGTCTCACATTGTGTCTTTCTCTTACTTTGTCTATCTCTCTCTCTTTCTCTCTATGTCTCTCTCTCTCTCTCTCTCTCTCTTACTTTCTGTCTCTTTCTTTCTCTCTCTCTGTGTTTCACATTGTGTCTTTCTCTTTGTTTGTCTGTCTCTCTTTCTCACATTGTTTATCTCCCTATGTATATATATATTAAGTGGAGATTGGAGAAACAAACACAAGAAGAAGCAAGTCTATTGGGCTAGTTAGCCATTGATTTAATTATGTGGAGATTATATAATGAGTCATTTACAATCGTTTCAATGTGCCAAATGGTTTGGCAGATCTCTTCAGAATGGAGTGCCTTCGGATTTATCTATCTCCTGGTTGCTTAGATACTTCAGACTAGCCCTGAAATATTGAAGCAATCCTATCATATATATATATATATATATATATATACACATATATACATATATCTCTTTCTTTCTCTCTATCTCTCCCTCCCCAGCCCACACACACACACACACACACATAACAGTTTGTTCTTGCTGGTGGTAATGTTGGTGTTGCTGTTGTTTCATATTGTAACTGCTACATATTTAAAAAAGATGGGTTGTCAAGATCTGTAAATATTTGTGATTCCTAAAAAATAGTAGTACTACCCAACTACTACACTGGTTGTTATACTTGTTATCATCGTTGTATCAGTAGTAGTATTAATAGTAATAGCTGTATAGTTATCGTATTAACGGTAGTAATTGTAGGTGATATTCCAATGTTGCTGTTGTTGTTGTTGTCGTCATTGTTGTTGTTGTTGTGGACCTGAGTTGCTGCTAACCAAAGCCAAGAATCTTATTCTTGAAGTGAATTCTTCAAAAAAAAAAAAAGGGGTGGAGGCAAAAAAGGGGGAAAAAAAAAACCGAATTTGTATTTTTTTTTTTGTGGGGGTGGTGGGGTTGTTGAAGAATTGGTAATTTATATAAGTATATAATTATAAACAAAGAATCCTGATTAAGAGCGCTGGAGAGACGACGCTAGAGTGGTTTTGTAGATATTTCACATCTATTTCTAGCTTTCTAGCGTGTTTGGTGTCCCTCCACTGCCCTTAATTATAATTATGTATTTATAATTATATACTTGGAGCCTGGTGCAGCCTTCTGGCTTGCCAGTCCCCAGTCAAACCGTCCAACCCATGCCAGCATGGAATGTGGACGTTAAACAACGACGATGACGATGATGATACTTAAATATTAATTTTATGTGATTATAGTGTTTCTTTATATACTGGTCACTGGTATAATCATTATGATTATATCCTCAATTTATATGAATAATATGTGTATATATATACTCTTTTACTTGTTTCAGTCTTTTGACTGTAGCCATGCTGGAGCACCGCCTTAAGTCGAGCAAATCGACCCCAGGACTTATTCTTTGGAAGCCTAGTACTTATTCTATTGGTCTCTTTTGCCGAACCGCTAAGTTACGGGGGACGCAAACACACCAGCATCGGTTGTCAAGCGATGTTGGGACACAAACACAGACACACAAACACATACACGCATACATACATATATATATATATATACGACGGGCTTCTTTCAGTTTCCGTCTGCCAAATCCACTCACAAGGCTTTGGTCGGACGGAGGCTATAGTAGAAGACACTTGCCCAAGGTGCCACGCAGTGGGACTGAACCCGGAACCATGTGGTTGGTAAGCAAGCTACGTACGTACGTACGTATGTATGTAGATTACAGAGCTAATAGTGAAGGATTATCAATCTGGGCAAAATACTTCTGAAGCCCTCTGTTGGCACGCCAGGCTAACAAGACTAGTGAAGAACTGAGTATTCTTGTGACAGGGTCCAGGATTATGGTTCATTACAATTCTGTATTGTAAATCAATGGATGGGCTCCAGACAAACTGGTTTTTTTTAATGCAGAATGATATCTAAGACAACGTATAAGTTAATGGTCATTAAATATTTTTTCCCTTTTGAGTAAATTTGGCTATATTTACCCTGATGAATAATTTCGGTTAAATTTACTTCAATAAAAGAAATGACCATTAGAAATATTGTTGTTGGCCCTCCGTCGCTTACGACGTCGAGGGTTCCAGTTGATCTGATCAACGGAATAGCCTGCTCGTGAGATTAACGTACAAGTGGCTGAGCACTCCACAGACACGTGTACCCTTAACATAGTTCTCGGGGATATTCAGCGTGACATAGTGTGACAAGGCTGACCCTTTGAATTACAGGCACAACAGAAACAGGAAGAAAGAGTGAGAGAAAGTCGTGGTGGAAGAGTACAGCAGGGTTCGCCACCATCCCCTGCTGGAACCTCGTGGGGCTTTTAGGTGTTTTCGCTCAATAAACACTCACAACGTCCGGTCTGGGAATCGAAACCGCATTCCTATGACCGCGAGTCCACTGCCCTAACCACTGGGCAATTGCGCTTCCACGTTAGAAATATATATATATATAATCCAAAATGGATTTTCAAGGGAAATAACTCTTGCAATAATTTTCTTGTTACCTCCCTTACTATCCATTTTTTTTTTTTTTTCTGCAGGGAAACGTTTCGTTTGAAAATTTTAAAGGGACTTTCGATCGTTTACTGAAAAAGTTGGGTATTTTAAGATAGAGGGAGCTTTGTATTCTCGTGATTATTTCAATCATTTGACTGCGACCATGCTGGGGCACCGCCTTCGAGGGTTTCGTCGAAGAAATCATCCCCGGGACTTTTTTTTTTTTTTTTTACTGTAGTATTTATTCTCTCAGTTTCATTTGCTGAACTGCTAAGCAATAGGGACTTAAACAAACCAACACCGTGGTGACGGAAGATAAACAGAACGATACACACATATTGATGTATACTTATTTATATATATATATATATATATATATATATATATATATAAACAAATAGTAAATGAGTATATGCATATATACGTACAGGTATGTGCATACCGACATCCACCTGTATGTATAGGTGCATATCTGGGTACAGGACATTGCAAACAAAACAAAGATGAGAAAACACACAAGCCACATAGAGAACATTCTACTTCATCAGCTACCCCCGTTTTAACACCGGCGTTTCGAAAAGCTGGGCAGGACGCATCGTTAAAACAGCTCTTCCCATGGACCGCAAATTAAATTTGTATACACAAATTAAATCTTGCCATGGAGGAATGTCGTGGCGGACAAAAAACAAGACAGGAAAACTAACAGAAAAGGCTTTGCGGCCAGACGAGAAAAATTATGTGTGTATGAACGCTGTGAGGCACGAACTTGAAAGTAGGGACGAAATGGTATAGGTGCATATCTGGGTACAGGACATTGCAAACAAAACAGAGACGAGAAAACACACAAGCCACATAGAGAACATTCTACTTCATCAGCTACCCCCCGTTTTAACACCGGCGTTTCGAAGAGCTGGGCAGGACGCATCGTTAAAACTTGACAGGTTTCTGTCAGTTTCCGTTTACGAAATCCACTGACAAGGCTTTGGTTGGCCTAGGGCTATAGTAGAAGACAGTTCATCAAGGTGCCACGCGCTATGATTGAACCCGGACCATGTGGTTTGAAAGTAAGCTTCTTACCTCACAGCCACGCCTGCACACACACACACACACACACACACACACACACATATATATATTGAACGGAGTAGAACGCATATGTTAACTGCATACTTTTATTTCCAACATACGTTTCGAAGATTACAAATTATACCTTCCATAGGAATCGGCGATGTTAAAAATGTACTATTAACCAA
>NC_142955.1:1337396-1349896 GCF_046866305.1 Octopus bimaculoides
TTTGTTCGGCTCGAGGCTACAGTAGAAGACACTTGCCCAAGGTGCCACGCAGTGGGACTGAACCCAGAACACATATTTGGTAAGGAAGCTACTTACCACACAGCCACTCCTGTGCCTATATATATATATATATATATATATATACATACACACACACACACACAACACACAGACATATATCACTGTATCAGTCAACCTGTTGAATGTTGTTACACATCACTTGTCACAATACGTTTCCAAATTCTTTCTTGATTGCTCCTTTTATTTTTCCATGTTGCCTCCTTCAATCACGAATATTTTTTTTTTTTTTTTTTTGAGAAACCTTTTCTGACTTCTTGTCTCTCACTTCAACAAATGCACAGATCCTCCAGTTAGTCTGTGACCTTTGGTGACCTGCCTGGCCCAGCAGAATCCATGCTTTCGGTATTTTGCAGTCACACAGTTTGCTCTCGTCTCGCTTTTACGAATAGCTCGTTTCAGATGTGCTCACACTTTGATATTCCGAACCATGGATCATTTCATGGCCCTTCACATCATAGCCAACTGATGTTCGTCCCTCTTCATGACAGCAGCAGCAGTATTAGTAGTAGTAGCAGTAATACTAGTAGTAGTAGTAGTAGTAATAGTTGTAGTATTACATATGTATGTATGTATTAGTATTATGTATGTGTGCATGAATGTGTATATGTATATATATCTTATGGTGGTGCTCCCGCATGGTCATGTTCAAATGCTTGAAACAAGTAAAACAATATATATGTGTGTATTAGTATTATGTATTTGTGCATTTATGTATATAGATGTGTGTGTATATATATATATATATATATATATATATATATGTATGCGTATGTATGTGTATACATACATATGTATGTATATCTCTATATATGTGTGTGTGTGTTTACATAAGTAAGTACATACATGGTGTGAAGTGCACTGTGACCAGCAATGTATAACAACATCTGATAGTCTAGTTAATCATGTGAGCAAGTGATATATATATATATATATATATATATATATAGCCTGGTGTAACCACCTGGTGTAGCCATCTGGTTTCACCAGTCCTCAGTCGAATTGTCCAACCCATGCTAGCATGGAAAGCGGATGTTAAATGATGATGATGACAACACATAGGGGGGAACGAATGCTTTAAGTTTCATTCACAAAAAAATCGGAAAAAGATCCATGAAAGGAAAATGGCTGCAATATACACTTGTATACACCTGGAATATACCTGGAATACACTGGCATACACTTGGAATACACTAGTACACACAAGGTAAATCCATAACATTGATATGGCATAGTTCGGGAGGTAGAAGCACGCCACCACAGGAAAAACCTGGCAACCAGAGAAGAGAGGAAGGAAGAAACAATGCAAATTTTCCTTAACAACTGTTTCAAGAATAGATGAGTAATTGATGCAGTTCTCTAAAAGCTGACTGCATCCAACATTTTAGAGGCACTCTATTCCATTGTGTTGCGTTAGTATACAAATGTAAGGTGGTGAGCTAGTAATATTGTTAGAATGACAGGCAGAACGCTTCGTGTTCTTCCATTTGTCTTTACACTCTGAATTCAATTTCTGTCAATGTCGGATTTACCTTTCATCCCTTTGGGCGTGGTGATATGAAGCAGAAGTTGCATACTGAGTCCATGCTATCGACTAGACCCCCCCCCCCACTCCAAAAAGAATTTCAGGCCTTGTGCCTGTAATAGAATGTATAAATTCTTTTCTTCAATCTTTCACTTGTTTTAGTCAATTTACTGCGGCCATGCTGGAGCACCGCCTTTCAGTCAAACAAATCGACCCCAGGACTTATTCTTTGTAATCCTAGTACTCATTCTATCGGTCTCTTTTGCCGCTAAGTTACAAGGACGTAAACACACCAGCATCAGTTGTCAAGCGATGTTGGAGGGACAAACACAGACACACAAACATATACACACATGTATATATATATATATATATATATATATATATATATATACGCATATATACATATATACGACGGGATTCTTTCAGTTTCCATCTACCAAATCCACTCACAAGGCTTTGGTCAGCCCAAGGCTATAGTAGAAGACAATTGCCCAAGGTGCCATGCAACAGGACTGAACCCAGAACCATGTGGTTGGGAAGCAAGCTTCTTATCACACAACCACGCCTGCACCTATAAATATATATATATACATATATATGTACACACACAAGGGGCTTCTTTCAGTTTCCGTCTACCAAATCCACTGACAAGGCTTTGGTCGGCCTGGGGTTATAGTAGAAGACACTTGCCCAAGGTGCCACACAGTGGGAGTGAACCCAGAACCATGTGGTTGGGACACAAGCTTCTCACCACATGGCCACGACTGCACCTATGGTAGAAAGGAACTTTATAACTCAAATTTCAGTAGAATAGGTTTTATCATAGCACCTCACTATAGATATTCATTACACGACAACCACCAACGATTCAAATATAGCCTACTGCTTCATGGGGTCACGTAAGGGATCTCATTTAATTTGCTTCATGGATGACATCATGTATTTCGTTCGAATTATCTTACAGCCTTTCTTCCTTTTTGTTTTTTGTCGGTCCCTAATTTTAGGTAACACCCTCCAATTTCCAATGGCGGCCCCACTCTATGCCCCCTACAAAACCCTGCCCTCTCCCTCCCACCGCCCATCATTCTTCTCTTGCTCTCTATTCACCCTGCTGGCATCAAACTAACGCCCCCTTTCATCTTTTTCATTACATACAAATATATATATTTATATACTCACACACATATATATACATTCATATATACACACTTAAACAGATGTGTATGTGCGTATATGAGTGTGTGTATATATATATATATATATATATATATATATATATACATACATATATGTGTGTATATATATATACATATATTATTTCATGTCCTTTTGTATATCTATATATGTTTGTGTATGTACATATATATGTATGTGTGCGTATATATATATATATATATATGCACACACACACTCATATGCATGTATAAATATATACACATATGCATATTATATATATACATACATAACATCACATATAAACCATCCTACATGTGTATGTGTGTGTATAAATATATATAAATATATATATATACATATATATGTATACATATATATATATACATATAAATATATATACATATATATATGTATACATATATATATATATATATACATATATATACACATATATATATACATATATATATGTATACATATATATATACACACATATATATATACACATATATATATATATACACATATATATATATATACACATATATATACACACATATATATATATATACACATATATATATACACATATATATACACATATATATATATACATATATATGTGTATATATATATATACATACGCATGATCAATGTAACATACATACACCCATGAACCCCAAACGCACTCACAAAGACGACAGTCACCATAGTAACTCGTTATAAGATTGTTTATCGTCTCTGGTCATTTCCAGCATCCACCGTGGCTTCGAACTCTTCACAAAGCAGTATGAACAGTTCCCCTAACGGAACGCCACCAATAAACCGAGCTATAATGTCTAGCCCCTTCACAGTGCTCTCGGCCAGGCATGAACATGCCTTCACCCACATCCACCCACAAGGACCTCAGGTATGAATGGCATCCACCCAAAACCACATACACACACACACACACACATATATAAATAAATATACACACACTGACTGGCCAATTGACAGATAAATTTTTGTACACCCATATACAATAGCACACATATTGATGTATGTGTGTGTGTGTATATATATATGTACATACATACATATATGCATACACACACACACACATATATATATATGTATATACACATATATATATATATATATACATACATTACATATATGTGTGTACATATATATATATATATATATATGTATATATACATGTGTGTGCATACATACATATATGTGTGCACATATATATGTGCATGTGTTTACATATATATATATGTATATATACATATATGTGTGTACATATACATATATGTGTGTACATATATATATGTACAGGTATATATGTTTATATATGTACATACTCCTACACACTATATACACTTATATATACACATACATATACACACGCACATATATACACTTATACACACACACACACATATATATACATACACACACATCCATCCAGCAACAGACTCACATATATGCCTACACTTACTTCTCTGCATACACATATACATATGCGCACACACACACTGACTGATTCACAACAGACTACGACTAATACAACCACCACCAAACACTACTTCTACTACTACTACTACTACTACTACTAATAATAATAATAATAATAATACTAAAACTGACACCATTGTCATCATAAATCACATCAGAGCTACCATTACTATCGATACTACTACCACCACCACCACTAACATCACCACTGCCCATTGCCATCCTCCTCTTCCACCTCCTCATCGTCATCATCATCCTCATCAGCACTGTGAACCTCATTGTCATGATCATCAGATCTACTACCACTACTACTGCTGCTATCATCGTCATCATTACCATGTGAGTGTTTAACCCCGGGTCACCTTTGACCAAGCAGTCTTAAGATCAAAGAGATTCTGAATCCATCTAATACCATCTAATATCAAGTATCCTTTTTTTTTTTTTTTTAAAGACACTAATGTGCAATTTGGGAAAGATTTGGCTGCTATTTCTACCAGGTCTAGCTACCATGCAGAGGTTTCCCTCACTGGCTCATACATACACACAGAAGACAGGAGGACATGATTTGAGGGAGATTTGGCTGCTATTTCTGCCAGATTGAGCTACCATGTAGAGGTCTCCCTCATTGGCTCATACACACATGAGATAGTAAGGTGTAATTTGAGGGAGATTTGGCTGCTATTTCTAACAGGTCTAGCTACTATGTAGAGGTCTCTCTCGTTGGCTCATACACACATGAGATAGTAAGGTGTAATTTAAGGGAGATTTGGCTGCTATTTCTAACAGGTCTAGCTACCATGTAGAGGTCTCCCTCATTGGCTCATACATACATAGGGAGTGATTTAAGAGATTTGCTTTCTCTTTTTAGCACAGAAAAGCGTATGGTATGATTTGAGGGAGATTTAGCTGCTATTTCAACCAGGTCGAGTTATAATGCAGAGATCTCCCTCATTGGATTCATGCATACGTAAGACAGTAAAGTGTGATTAGAGGGATATGTTGTTGCTATTTCTAACAGGTCTGAAAACAAAAGATAAATGAAGGAACAACAAGCAGATGTGTTAGTTTAATGCTCAGGAAAAATGGAAAAGTCTTTGATGTTTTGAGCATATGCTCTTTGTCAGAAAGAATGTTAGTTTTTGATTATCTCACCCCCATTAAAAACTGGGTTATCTCCCCACTAAAAAAATTGGGTTAATGTGGCGACAAGAGATTGGATTAAAAGAGTTAGATCCCTTTGATTCAATAGTTCAACACATTGTTGACTTTTAGCCTCCACAATAGGAATGGTATGGTTTGTTATAAAAATGTTATCAGATTCACTAAAATGTTTAATTTTTTTCAGTTTTCATGTTTATTAATTAATTTTTTTTTTCTTATAAGTACCAGTCCTATTCCAGTAATAAGTAATTCAGCCCGTAGCCTAAACAATAATTAGCCAGAGATGATTTTTTTAAATGAGAATATCTGAAATAAACCTGACTGATCTCACAAACAAGAATACTAAAAATGAACCTGACCGCTCTCAAAAATTAAGGGGGAGAAAAACCGGAAAAATAATCCAGAATCCTTGTCCAGTGCCAGATCGATCTCAGAATCTAATCAGTTTGTGCCAGTTACGAGGCCAAACATCCCTGACGGTTTCATCAGAATCCATCCAGTGGTTCTTGAGATATCTTGTCCAAGGAGAAATAAACAAACAAACACGACTGAAAACAATACCTCCGCTTTCGCTAAGGTAGAGGTAATGATAATAACAACTGCTGTCATCAACCACGACATGATCTTTCAGCTCGTTGTCATCACCATCATTAACAGTGTCACCATCATAGAGATATTAAGTTTTACCATCATCAGTCTCTTTATAATTATGATCGTAATCATTGTCCTCTATAACAGGGGTTTTCAAGCTTTTTGACTTGCGGACCCCTTTTTATCTTTGTTGACGATATTTTCTGTTTGGACGACACTAATTTTCAAATAACTGGAGTCCGTTGTTCTATTGATAACGACAAATAACTGACCGTGTGTAAAAATACACCGACACGATCTAAAGCAGGGGTTTTCAAACTTTTTGACTTGCAGGCCCCTTTATATTTCAGGCTTTACCTTAGCGACCCCCTTATAAACGCTTACGAAATTTATACATAAATGTTTGCTTAATATAACATATTTTTACATTTATTTCTTTAACAGTATTTAACAAATAGGTTTATTGTCAATGAAAAGATTTCAATTAAAAAACATATATAAAATCAAATTGCCCATAAAAAGTACTTGCTGTCCACGGACCCCGTGGTCCGTGGACCACAGTTTGAAAACCCCTGCTCTATAATACTCAGAATCCATACTTTCATCACCATCATCTCCATTGCCACCATAAGTCATACCAGCCAACCAACCAACCAACTGACAAACTAGCTAGCCAGCAAACTAAACAGACCCTTCTGTCCCTACCACCCAAGCCACTATGACCCTATCTGCAACCCTAATTTGAATGCTAGGGTATTACTATCTATATGTCAATACACTAAGGCCAAATGTTTGATGCTGTCATGTGGTTAATAGAAGGGTGTGGCAAAAAAAGGGAGAGAGGAGTGTTAGTGGTGAGAGCTAGGAGAAAGGGAATGCTATTGATTAATCATCATCATCATCATCATTTAACATCCGCTTTCCATGCTGGCATGGGTTGGACGATTTGACTGAGGACTGCGCTCTCTGAGTACTCTTATTATAAGGAAAATGAATTTCATTTTCATAATTAGTGTACAAAACTTAATCCATAAACCAAATTTGAAAACAATTGGAACAAAATTGTAAACAGTGACAAAAACCACAAAGATCCCTTCGGGCCTTTTTGCCTATCGTATAACAGTTTATCACTGGCGTTTCTTCCGGTTTGTTGCATTAAAATTCTGCCGTGGTCAGCTTCACCTTTCATCCTTTCGAAATCTATAAAATAGGTATCATTTGGTCACTGGGGTCAATGTAATTGACAAGACTTCACCCTTTTAATTTCACGCCTTGTGTTCATATTAGAATTATTTTTCTTTTTGATTCAGGATTTGTTGGAACTTCTGATGTCTTGAATGTACAGTGGGCTTGTTACAGGCAACCAATGGTGCCATGCTGTCTGTTCTTTTCAATTATTTAATCTTTTGCTCATGATTCTTGGTGTTCCTAGGAGGCAAACCTTCTGTAACAACACTGCTGGATACTCATTATTATTATTATTATGAAGACAGCAAGCTGGCAGAATCATTACCACGCTGGACGAGATGCTTAGCAGTATTTCGTCTGCCACTACATTCTGAGTTTAAATTCTGCTGAGTTCGATTTGACCTCTCATTCTTTTGGGGGGGGGGGTCGATAAATTAAGTACCAGTTGCATACTGAGATCGGTCTAATCAAGTGGACCCCTCCCCCAAATTTGAGGCTTTGTACTTCCAGTAGAAAGGATTTATTATTATTATTATTATTATTATTATTAAGGCATTGAGCTGGCAGAATTGTTGGTATGTTGGATGAAATGGTTAGCAGTACTTCACCCATCGCTACATTTTTAAGTTCAAATTTCACCGAGGTGGACTTTGCCTTTCATCCTTTCAGGATCAATTAAATAAGTACCAATGAAACACTGGGGGTCAATATGATCGACGGGTCCCCTCCCCAAAGATTTCAGGCTTTCTGTCTCTAGCAGAAAGGTTCATTATTATTATTATTATTATTCTTTTCTACTCTAGACAAGGCCTGAAATTTGGGGGGAAGTGGGGGGAGGGGGCAGTCGATTAGACCGACCCCAGTATGCAACTGGTACTTAATTTATCAACCCCGAAAAGATGAAAGGCAAAGTCGACCTTGGTGAAATTTGAGCTCAGAACATGAAGACAGATGAAATACCGCTAAGCGAGTTTCTTAACCACACAGCCATGTATCACAATGTCATCTTTCAAAGAATTAGTAGTAACTGTATGTGTGTGTGTGTGTGTGTGTGTGTGTATGTGTATATATATATATATATATATATATATAGGCTGCATGATAAAATACTTGTTTCCCAACCACATGGTTCTGGATTCAGTCTCACTGCCTGGCACCTTCAGCAAGTATTTTCTAGTTCTACTATGATAGGGCCAACCAAAGTCTTGTGAGTGAATTTGGTAGTTGGAAACTGAAAGAAGCCTGTCATATATATAGTTCTAAAATCTTTAAACAAGATATAAGTAATAACTATAGTAGACGGTAACATTTTCTTTGCCACTATAACACGGCTGTTGTTACCATATATATCTTGTTTAGAGATTTTAAAACTAGCTATTTTGCTCATTATGAGATCAGTGACTGTCTGCCACATTTTTGTTTGTGCATTATGAGTAGGGTCGATTGACTGCCATCTCCAGCAGGCAGGTATCCAGTACCGATGATGGGTAAAGACCCAGAAACCTTGGTCTACTGGTCTTGCCAAGCAGGAGAGAAGTCGTTTGCTCCCTTACTCACAATATATTGGACACAGGTTGTGTGTCATTAACCAGCTGGAAATGTTACTATATATATATATAAGGCAAATAAGAAAATGGAGAGGATAAACAATCAACAAACATCAGCCTGTAAACAGTCAACTATATCCATTTATTAATTGTTTACAATCATATGTGTAAGTGATCCAAGTAAACAAATGAAATAAGCCAATAAATACGTAAATAAGTATATAAATAGAGATAAACGAATAAGAATAGATAAGTGTACAAATACTAAAATCTTACAGCTGTTTCTACCATGGGGCTGCCAAATCTTCCAAGTTATCCTCATCAGACCACTGATAGACAGGGATGAACAAAAATTGGACAGGGATTGGACAATCTATATATATGTGTATATATATATAGGCGCAGGAGTAGCGGTGTGGTAAGTAGCTTGCTTACCAACCACATGGTTCCAGGTTCAGTCCCACTGCATGGCACCTTGAGCAAGTGTCTTCTACTACAGCCTCGGGCCGACCAAAGCCTTGTGAGTGGATTTGGTAGACGGAAACTGAAAGAAGCCCGTCGTATATATGTATATATATGTATGTATGTATGTATGTATGTGTGTGTGTGTATGTATGTTTGTGTGTCTATGTTTGTCCCCCCAACATCGCTTGACAAGAGACCGATAGAATAAGTACTAGGCTTCCAAAGAATAAATCCTGGGGTCGATTTCCTCAACTAAAAAGGCGATGCTCCAGCATGGTCACAGTCAAATGACTGAAACAAGTAAAAGAGTAAAGAGTATATGTCTATATCTGTGTGCATGTGTGTGTGTACTCATGTGTTTGTACCTGTGCTTGTCTCTCCACTGCCATTTGACAACTGGTGTTGGTGTATTTACATACCTGCAACTTAGCAGCACAGCAAACGAAACTGATAGGATAAGTACCAGGGTTTACAAGAAAAGAAACAAAAAAAAAGAACACCCGGGGGTCAATTTGTTCAACTATAACCCTTCAAGGTGGTGCCCAAGCATGGCCGCAGTCAAGTGACAAACAAAAGTCAAAAAATATACATATCGTTGCTATTATGCAAAAGTGTTGTAAGTCCAAAACGTTGCTTTTTCAGAAAATCAAAGAATATTTTCACCATTCCATTTCTTCTTACATTAACAACAGTTGCAGCTTAACAATAATAATACTTTGTTGGGTGCATAGAATCCTAACTCCATGCACGAATGATATTTTCAGTCAGAAATATTTTTTCAAAACTGTCGTATGTGAGACTTACAACACTTCTAAAAAATGCTAAACCATTGTCCTACACTTCAACAATTTTCATATCTTGGCAGCTAGAGATACGATAGTTTGACCAAGCAAAATTAAGTATTGAAGAAAATGCATTTGGTGACATTTGGACATACCACAATTTACCATAATAGCAGTGATATATATGTATGTATGCATGTGTATGCCTATGTGTGTGTATGGGGAGAGTTGACTCAATATTGTTTGTTACAAAATGATTTTATTTTTCGACCAGCTTTTTTTTTCTCACCACAGTAATTACATGTCTCCTCTCAGTTAAATGCTTTACAGAATCATGACAGTTTTGCGGATAAACACATCTTTTCAGACTATCTCTCTCTTTCCCTATATATATATATATATATATATATATATATACATACATAGGCGTAGGAGTGGCTGTGTGGTAAGTAGCTTGCTTACCAACCACATGGTCCCGGGTTCAGTCCCATTGCGTGGCATCTTGAGAAAGTGTTTTCTACTATAGTCTCGGGCCGACCAAAGCCTTGTGAGTGAATGTGGTAGACGGAAACTGAAAGAAGCCTATCGTGTATATGTGTATATATATATATATATATATATATATATATATATATATATATATATATATAGATATGTGTGTGTGTGTGTGTGTGTTTGTATGTCTGTGTTTGTCCCTCCAACATCGCTTGACAACCGATGCTGGTGTGTTTACGTCCCCGTAACTTAGCGGTTTGGCAAAAGGGGCCGATAGAATAAATACTAGGCTTCCAAAGAATAAGTCCTGGGGTCAATTTGCTCGACTCAAGGCGGTGCTCCAGCATGGCCACAGTCAAAAGACTGAAACAAGTAAAAGAGTAAATACATACATATACAAACATATGTATGTATTTGTGTTTGAAAAACAAAGGCACAAACAAACGGGAAACAGACGCAGAAGATGACCAAACCTTCATCAGTTATCAGCCAGAGGGTGAAAAGCAATTTCGTCCTTAGTGATAATATTATTGGTGGCCACCCTCGGGCCAATAACATGTGAATCTGATGACCTTGTTTGTCCATTTATGTTTTTAACTTATTTAATGGTACACCACATACAGTTATTTTTGTTTACATGTATGTATGTATGTATGTATATATATATATATACACACACATATATGTTTGTGTGTGTATATATATATATATATATATATATATATATATATATATATATATATATATGTGAGTAAAAATAAATACAAAAAAGGGTTTTGTATGATCGTGTATAGAGGAATATATTTTATTTAAAAGAGTTCCAACTCTGTCTGTTTTTTATGTTTTATTTATATTCTTGTAAAATTAATGTGGGATATAGAATATGGAATATATAATATATAATATAAAAATAGATGGTACAATGAAATGAAGTATTGAATGTCTTATTGAATATATGGAATATGTCTTATTGAATATATGAAATACTGAGTGTTCAATATAAAGAATTAAATATAATGGCGAATATGTATTTTCATACCTTGTGGTATTCATCAAGGCCTTCGTCTGAGAGACTAAATATATATATATATGTATATATGTGTGTATATATATATGTATGTATATATTTTTATATATATATATTTATCTAAATATGTATATATATATGTGTATATATGTATATATATTATATATATATATATCCGTATGTGTGTGTATGTATACATATATATTCTTATGTGTGTATTTTTTAAATATTTTTATATCACATCCTCACTCAACACAAGCACTCAGTATCCGTCTCACTATGAAACATTCTTACACTATATAAATAGATGCTTATACTCACACTCATCTTTACTCAAAACACTTCACTCTCTCTCAAATCCTATCATACACTCACTCACATCTTCATAATCAATCAACCGATGTTACACTACTATTTATACAAGTAAACCTTCACTCATCCTCACACTCAGATCTTTACTCACACTCACATCCTCTCATACCCACTTCCTCATAACCATTCAACAACTGTTAACCCATACTTTATAAATGCAAACTTTCACCCTCACTCACTCTGATCTTCACTCATGCTCACCCTCACTCACACATCCTCCCTCACAACAAATATTAACCTGCTCAATGTAATTGCACACTTTCACTCACTTTCATCCACGCTCACACTCACCCACATTCACTCTCACTCACCCTCATAACTAATGTTAAGTTGCTCAATGTAAACGAAGACTTTCACTTTCACTCTCACTCACCTCTCTTAAATAATGTTAACCCACTCAATATGAGTGCCATCTTGCTCTCTTTTACCCTTACACTCACAATCTTAATCTGATCAATATGAATGCAAACTTTCACTCTCGCTCACTCACCCTTACTCACACTTACACTCACCATCACTCAAACTCACTTGCACAGCCTCTCTCCCTCAACTTAACCTGCTCAATATAAATGCAAACATAATCT
>NC_142955.1:1362396-1379896 GCF_046866305.1 Octopus bimaculoides
CACAAGTGTTGTCAAAATACAGAAACCATCTCCAACGTTTACAAATGTCTGCAATACTATGAGGGGAGATAACTCTTTATGGACTAACTCCACTTACTGTTTTTAATTATAAGAGATTATCTATAAAGGATTCCAAAATACAAACACATGCTTTAGCATATCTATACATTCACACCTACAGACAAAAACATACGTGTTTAAAATATGTACACAGACACATCCACACGAAAATATATTAACACGCACACACACATACATACTGTTAGTCTGTTGAAAGGTTCAGGAATTGAAAGTATTCAATATATTTGAGAGTTAAGTTTTTTGTTCGCTTAATATACAGTGATTTAAATGGTAAGGTTTTCGTGAGACAGCAACTCAAGTTTCATTTACAAAGGCAAGGCCTGATGATCGGTAAAACAAGTTAGACTCTGGCCGGTTTGCCCTAATCCAAGACGGATATCTTAGCCAAAACATGAAACTTTAGTTGCTGTCAGGAATCATTTAAGTTACTGTGCATAAAAAGATTTTACATCATACATATACATATATATATATCTATATATATATATATATATATATATATATATACATGTATTTCATTGCCACAATCTCTTGCCTTGGAAAAAAAAAAAAACAATTCTTTATAGCAGGGTATTTTCACTTTTATTTATCAAATACTTTCATTATTAATGTTGCTGTTTTAATTATTTAAACTTTTTTTCTTATTGTTTCACCATATTTATTTCTTGCATTTATTATTATTATTATTTATATTTCCTCTTTAAGAGTGTAGGTATGTGGTATGTCTATGTATATATACATACACACACATACGTGTGTGTGTGTGTATATATATATATACACACACACACACACATACATATATATATATATATACACACACACATTTATGTATTTATACTTATATATACACATATATACACAGACATACATATATACACACATATATACGTATTATATATATATATATATACATATATGTATATATATATACGTATGTATATATTCACATATATACGTATATATATATATGTATATATACACATATACACATACACATGTATATATATATATATATACACACACACACATACACATGTATATATATATACACACACATATGTATATATACACATACACATGTATATATATATACACATATACACACATATATGTATGCATATATACACATATATATATGTATGTAGGTATATATACACATATACACACATATATATATATAAACATTTTCATACAAACACACACACACACACATATGTATGGATGTGTGTGCGCGTGTATATATATATATATATATTTGTATCTATGTACATATCTTTCTATCTCTGGGAATGTTAAAATTTGAAATTTAGAAAAAAAAATTTTGAAATGATAATATTGATAATAATAATAATAATAATATTAATAATAAACTAAAAAAAAAACCAAAAACAAATCAAACGTAACAAAAATTTAGGATTTAAATTGAAATGTAAAAAAAAGAAATTTGAAAAATTTGCGATAAATAACAACAAAGAAAAAAAATATAAAAAAATACAAAAATGAAAAGTAAAGATGTAAAGAAATGTTTTTTTAAATTAAGAACCAAAAAAAAAAAAAGAAAAAAATTATTATTCCGCCCCATTCCTCCCAGCCACCACCACCACCACACTGATTAAATGAAGAAATAAAAATATGAATTAAAAACAAAAACACGAAAAAAAAAACGCAAACAACAACAAAACCAGTTTTAAATCCCTCCTCCTCCTCCACCTCTGCCGCCAATGGCGATGACGACATCCTCCTCCTATGCAACACCCCCACCTACCATGACGACCACCACACAATCCCTTGTTTCCCTCCTTCCTTTCTTCTTTCTTTGCATCATAGCGTGTTTGTGTTTTCATTTTCATGTTCGTTTATGACGCGGGGGGGGGGGACTTAAAACAATGTCAACGGGCAGGGAGGAAGGGGGGGTTAATTGGGCTAATTAGCTAGCTTGAGCGCAACTGCCACTTCCACCACCTCCACCTACCACCGCTTCAACCACTGCTATTTATTCTGCTGCCGCCACTACCACCACCACCACCACCGCTGTCGCAACCACCTCCACCACTACCTGTACAAACTATTAAATGTCTATTTACCACTGTCACAACCATCACCACCACCTCGTCACTGACTATATTACCGATTCACCATTACACAAACTCCACTCACCTGACCACCCAACCACCAGAATCCTATTGTGCACTACCACTGCCACCACAAATACTACCACCACCAAAACTTGGGCCCAGCATAAGCCAGCCATCGCTTAATCTACTACTATTACTAAATAATAATAATGATAATAATAATAATAACAACAATAATAATAATAATAACGATAATATTTTTGAAATTTAAGCATTACACACACGCGTATATATGTATTTATTTATATACACATATATATACATACACACACATATACAAACTGGTGTCAGGCTGCATCAGCCTTGCCATTCCTTTGGATAAACATCGGTAGAATGGAGAAGAAAGACTTGCATGCCAAGGCAATTGCTGCCATTCCTCAGAGGAAAACTAGAGACAAAATCCTGCTCAGGGCTGTTCCTTGGAGAAGAAATTACTTTACCATGTCCAGAAACTCAGATTTCCAATGCCAGATTTCACACATTAATTAATGCATGCATTGCACACATACATACAAACATTGATATTTCAATATGTACCTAAAAGATATAATCCTAACATCCTGGTTAATGGTTCAGTGTTGTAAGAATTATTGGAACAGACATAGGAAAGAGCATATTGTGTGTAATTGGAAATCTATTGAGACAAGGATATTGCAATGTGAATATCCATATGCGATAAGGATGGAAAGCATCCACTAAATTTGAAAAATGAAAATGATACCATGGCAGATGCTTATGAATCCTGTAGTTTCAAAGCTTTGAGATACGAATTATAAAAATCAAGTCAGATTTAACTGGATAAAAGGATCACCAAAAATTACAATGTTTTTGGAAATGCAAAACAAAAATTCACTGCATGTTTAAAACAAATCATATGAACATTTCTCTACTCCTTCATCAGTGGAGTTTTATTTTCATAGGACAGAGGTACTCCGAGTTTGTTTGAAATTTTGATGTGCACCTTATCAATATGTCAGCAATTAACTGGAACATCAATATCAACCAGAACACCTGGCTTGATCAATCAACATTATCAGCCAATGAGAGATCTTTATATGGTAGCTAGATCTGGCAGAAATAGCAGCCAAATCTCCCTCAAATCACACCTTACTGTCTTATGTATGTATGTGTGTTTATATATATGTTGTATGTGTGTGTGTGTGTATGTTTGAACCAATGAAGAGGACCTCAGCAAGATAGCTAGACCCGGTAGAAATATCAGCCAAATATCCCTCATCTGTGTTTTATGTATGTATGAGCCAACAAGGGAGATCTGTACATGGTGGCTAAACCTGCTAGAAATAGCAGCCAAATCTCTCTCAAATCACATCCTATTGTATTATGTATGTATGTGTGCATCTATAAGTATATATGTTAGTATGTTTGAGCCAATGAGAAAGACCTCAACAAGGTAGCTAGAGCTGCTAGAAATATCAGCCAAATATGCCTCGCCAGTGTTTTATGCATGTTTATATCTATGTATGAGCCAGCAAGGGAGATTTCTACATGGAAGCTAAACCTGATAGAAATAGCAGCCAAATCTTTCTCGAATCACATCCAACTGACTTATGTATGTATGTATGAATCAATAAAGATGGCCTGTACATGGTAGCCAGACCTGGTAGAAATAGCAGCCAAATCTCCCTCAAATCACACCTTACTGTCTTATGTATGTATACATGGATGGTAAATGAGGGAAATCTATATGGTAGATAGGTGTGTTAGAAACAGCAGTCAATTCTCCTTCAGACTGCACCCCACCGCTATTTTACATACGTAACCAAAAAGGGAAAAATCTCTACATGGTTGCCAGACCATTTAGAAATAGCAGCCAAATATCCTTCAAATTTTAACAAAGCAGTCTATGTAATCAATTGCTCAAATTGCTAAGAAACACTAGCCAATATAAGACAGGATTGTCATGGCTGGAACACCTTTGGTCACAGGTAGTGATGGAGATTTTGTGCTCTTATCTGGACATAGACATTTTTTTTATTTGTTTTAAGTTTTTCTGTGACATTAAGGAGCTCACTCCATGGTCACATGGTTCTGGGTTCAGTCCCACTTTGTGGCACCTTGGGCAAGTGTCCTCTACCATAGCCCCCAAGCCAACAACAGATATCTTGTGAATGAACCTGGTAGAAAGAAACTGTGAGAAATCCCATCAAATGTGTGTGTGTGTGTATGTGTGTTTATCTCCCACCACCGCTGGCAAATGGTGCTGGTTTTTTTACATCCCCATAACAGTGGTTCAGCAAAAGAAACCAGCAGGATAAGCGCCAGACTTAAAAAACCAGTCCTGGCGTCGATTTGTTCAGCTAAACCCTTTAAGGTTGTGCCCCAGCATGGCTGTAGTCCAATGATTGAAAGAAGATACAAGACAATACTCTTCACATGGAATCGTCTAGGAGGACATTTTGTACTCCCAAATACACTCAGTGAACCTGTCGACTTTTCCATACAAACTCCACACACAAAATACTCCTTAAACTGGTTACTCGTTCTGCAAAACAAATCCCTCAAAAGTCCTCTTGAAAAAATTTCTCTACTCATTTGAAACTATTCTGCCAGATGACCTTTTAAATCTTAAATCTTTAAGCATACGCCTAACAACAAACTGAGGAACTGGCCCTTTTAAATAGCCCTCTAAATTGGCAAAATGTTAAGCAAAATATATCATTCAAAGTCCTCTCAAAAAATACTGGAAAAATTTTTCTACTCTCATTTGAAACTACTCAGAACAAGAAGTTGGAAAATCTTAATTTTTCAACATACCCAAAGATGAATCTGTGAAACAGTACCTTTTCTAACCCTAACCCTAAATTGGAAACTGTTTAAAAACTGTTCAAAATCCTCTCAAAAAAAAATACTGAAAAAGCTTTTCTTATCACATTTGAAATTACTGAGAACAAGAACTTGGAAAATCTTAATTTTTCAACATACCCAAAGATGAATCTGTGAAACAGTACCTTTTCTACACCCCCTAAACTGGAAACTGTTTAAAAATTGTTCAAAATCCTCTCAAAAACATACTGAAAAAGCTTTTCTTATCACATTTGAAATTACTGAGAACAAGAACTTTAAAATCTTAAATTTTTCAACCTACACTAAGATGAATCTGTAAAAGAGAACCTTTTATACACCTGCTAAATTGGCAACTGTTAAACAAAATACATCGTTCAAAGTACCCTCAAAAAATACTGGAAGAATTTTTCTACTCTCATTTGAAACTATTCTGAAGAAGACATTTTAAATCTTAAATCTTTAAGCATACACCTAACAGCAAGCTGAAAAAAAGGTCTTTTTATATACTTACTAAACTGGAAAATGTGCAACAAAATGCATCTTTCTAAGTCTTCTCAAAAAATACTGAGAGTTTTTCAGCTCTCATTTGTTACTCAGAAAAAAAAAAGAAAAAAGAAAAAATTGCTAAATCTTAACTCATTGAAAATACTCTTAGCACAAAGCAGTGAATGAGTATATTTTGTACTCCTAAATATACCTACACAGCAAAAACTGTTGCATCTTAGATCTTTCAACCAAACTCTCCTTATATAATACAAATTTTTTTTTTTTTAAATGTATATATAAATATATACACTCTTAAATGGCCCTGCTCAGCAGAACTGTTAAAAATTATTTCGGCCAAACTCCTTCAATAAAATTCAGAGCAAGGACTATGCGTTTGAAATATGAAATAAAATAAAACGAACTTTTTTTTTTTTTTTTTTCCATTATTAAATTTTATCTCAGGTATATCTTGGCCCACAATCAAGGTAAAATAGCCAAGGTTTAGAACTGGAGACTTGCTGAACATAGCAGCTAAATCTTTTTCAATCAACAACAAAAAACATACACCCTATCTGAATTTCGACTTTTTTTCTTTATGCAACATTTCAGAAGCTCATTATTATTATTATTATTATTATTATTATTATTATTATTAAGACAGCAAGCTGGCTGACTCATTACTATATCAGACAAAATGCTCATTGACACTTCTTAGGCAAGTTATAGGGGGTCAGAGTAAATGACTTGCCCCCTTTTCTTAAAAATTACTGCCCTTGTGGCAAAAATTTGAAACCATTATTATTATTGTTGTTATTATTATTATTATCATTATTATTAAAGCAGTAAGCTGGCAGAACCATTAGCACGCCAGGCGAAATGCTTAGCAGCAGTTTGTCCATCACTACGTTTCGAGTTCAAATTCCATCGAGGTCGACTTTGCCTATCATCCTTTTTGGGGCCAATAAATTAATTACTAGTGAAGCACTGGGGTCGATGTAATCGACTTACCCCCTTCCCCACAAATTTCAGGCCTTGTGCTTTTAGTAGAAAGGATTATTATTATTATACTTTCTAAGTTTAAATTCTGCTGAGGTCAGCTTTGCCTTTCATCTTTTCGAGGTTGATAAATTAAGTACCAGTGAAACACTGGGGGTTGATGTAATCGACTAGTCCCTTCCCCACAAATTTCAGGCCTTGTGCTTTTATTATTATTATTATTATTATTATTATTATTATTAAGGCAGTGAGCTGGCAGAGTCGTTAGCACATTGGGCGAAATGCTTAGCGCTATTTCGCCCATCCTTATGTTCTGAGTTCTAATTCCGCCAAGGTCGACTTTGCCTTTCATCCATTCTGGGTCGATAAAGTAAGTACCAGTTGCATACTGGGGTCGATCTAGTCATCTAGTCCCTTCCCCAAATTTCAGGCCTTGTGCCCTATAGTAGAAAGGGATATTATTTCAGTCTAGGTTGAATTTGTCTTTCATCCTTTCAGGGGTCGATAAAATAAGTACCAGTTAAGTACTGGGGGTCGGTGTAATCAACTATGTCCCTACCCCCAGATTGCAGGCCTTGTGCCTTTAGTAGAAAGGATTATTATTATTATTATTATTGTTATTTCTTTCAAAGTTTTGGATTTTCGGACATCACCTTGACGACTATAATTAAGACCACTGATTAAATAAAAATAAATTTTAAAAATGGGTTGTTATGACTCAATCAAACGGTTACCTACCTCTATTCCATTGGTCAGTGCTGTTGACCAAGACTGTTACTTTTGACCATGGCAAAAAGCAACTACAACAACACTGCATCTACATCATGCAACTCCCCCCATACACACACATATACATAATTACAAGAGATATAAAAGACAGTGCAATCCCCCCACCTGCATGCCAAGATAGAAATAGCAGCCAAGTTGCCCTCAAACTACACTGCATCCTCTCCTGCCTTGACCAGACTACATACTGTTTTTTTTTTTAAAAAGCATGCATGAAACACTAGGTATGCATTGCAGTATTAAAAAAACAAAATTAATTAATTAATTGGTCAATTAATTAAACAGACAGGAGTGGCTGTATGGTAAGAAGCTTGCTTCTCAACCACATGGTTCTGGGTTCAGTCCTACTGCATGGCACTTTATGCAAATGTGCAAATGTCTTCTACTATAGCCCTGGGTCATGTGTGTGTGTGTGTGTGTCTGTGTTTGTCCTCCCGCTACCGCTTGACAACCAGTGTTGGTGTGTTTATGTTCTTGTAACTTAGAGGTTCGGCACAAGAGACCGATAAATTAAGTACCAGGCTTTAAAAAAAAAAAGTTCTGGGCTTGATTCATTAGACTAAAATTCCTCAAGGTGGTGCCCCAGCATGGCCACAGTCTAATGACTGAAACAAGGGAGAATAAAACAAAAGAAAGCTCATTGTTTGTTTTTTTTTTTTTGAAAAAGTTGAATTTTCAAGAGCTGAAATCCCTTTTTCCTCATCAAGGGTCAATCCATGTAATCAAACAGGGCAGACCAGATTAGGGGCTAAATAACAACCACAACAATAAAAACTGTAGTTTTGTGGATTCCTATATCCTGTGAGGAAGATGGTCAAGGAGTGGGCTGGGTGCTCTCATTGTAGTTTCTGCACTTACTTACACAGGACTACTTTCCGTTCTTTAAAAATAGGGACAACACTAGGCAGATTTGAAGGGAGAGGAAAGGGGATTTTCTCTGCAATTTGTTGATTTTAGCTCCCATCAAGTTCCTTAAAATAAAAAGATAAAATATCGACTGTGTGATTAAGAAGCTTGCTTTGCGAGGGCAAAGCTTCAAGTTCAATCCCACTGCATGGCATCTTGTGCAAATGTCTTATCTTCAGCAGATGGAGAGCTTTCTATGTAGTCAGATTTTATTTGGGTCCCCTAGTTTTCCAAATAGTGAACACCCAACACTCTTAGATGAAAAGGGAGAGCTTTCTATTTAGGCCCTTTACTTTTTAAAATAGGGAAAACATGACAAAAATATAAAGGGGACATCATGAAAAAGTAAGATGGGTTTCATTCTGTGCAGTTTGTTTCCCTCTTCTAAAGGTTAAAAATATCCCCCATTTCACTCCTTTACAAGTTTCCCCTTTTTAACCCTTTGGTTGCCATGTCTCTATTGAATCTATCTATCTACCTAGGTCGTCCCTGACTGTGTTTCAAATACGCTTGAAACCAGTGACAAATTTAGTAATTATTTAGTGATTATTTAGCTGACCTTTGGAACAAAATTCAACAGGAAGTTTTGTTCGAAGGTTTTAACTTTGGCCTCTTCATAAACAGGAAATTTTTATGATGGAACCAAGGGTAGTCTCGGGTGGGTCGGTACTGAAAGACAGTGAGGGATTTGATGAGCAGGAGATTTGACTGATAGCTACATAGGAGCCCTCTCTCAAACTAATGTGGTCCCTATTTTAAACCCTTTTGTTACTATATTTCTGATGAAATACACGGCCTTTGTTTTAATTAATTTTTAAAATAGTGCCGCATTTTAAGGGGCACCTGAAAGGGAAATAAGCAGAAACCTAGTTTAGTACAGCTCCTGAAAACAGTGTTATTAGGGACAGCTAGGGTAGTTAGGAAGGTCCTTGGTATCTGGGGTTACTTGTTGTAGCCTGATGTTAGGAATTTCTCTTTTCCAACAGTTTAATATGTTGTGTGCATATGGAATAATAACGAGCACTCAGAGAGTGGAAACCTCTGCCAAGTCAACACCAACGTCCTCTCAACAATTAACCGGAGATGATTTTTAAAATGAGAATGTCTGAAATAAACTCGACTGCTCTCACAAATTAGAATACTAAAAATAAACCTAACAGTTATCAAAACTTAATAAAAAAAAACAGGAAAAATAATCCAGAATCCTTGTCCGATACTGGATCGATCCCAAAATTTAATCAGTTTGTGCCAGTCACAAGGTCAAACATCTCTGAAAGTTTCATCTGAATCCATTCAGTGGTTCTTGAGATATCTTGTCCACGGACAAACAAACAAATACGACTGAAAACAATACCTCTGCCTTCGCTAAGGTTGAGGTAATGATAATAAAGATATCAACAAATGGCTGATAAGCAAAGATATAGACAGGAGATTGGAACAGAATGCTCGGTAGAGCTCCTAGAAAAAGTTTGTGTCTTAGGGACCGCAAGGATTATCAGGAGGGTTCTAAGCACTTGAAACACTGCTGAAAACTTGTGGATCCCTAAGGTCACAGGTAGTAACCCGCTACCCACATAAATCCTACCAAGAATAAGAGCAAACCTAAGCCAAACCAAATAATAATAATTGCTCTATTGAGGACAGTGAGGATTTTTAGATTGGTGTTTGGGTGTTAAGCATCATGGAAAGATAGTCTGCAAGATCCTTGACCAACAGGTTGCAGTCTGCTCTGAGGGAATTAACTAAAGCAAGTAAAATTAAGAGCCCTGAGAAGTGAATAATAACAACAACAATAATAATAGTAATAAATTAAGTATAGGAAGGTGTATAGATCAGGGGTTAGAGCGCCGGGTTCACAATCATGAGGTGGTGAGTTCGATTCCTGGACCGAGCTGTGTTGTGTCCTTGGTCAAGGGATTTTATTTCATGTTGCTCCAGCTCTCTCAGCTGTAGAAGTGAGTTGTGAAGTCACTGGTGCCAAGCTGTATCGGCCCCTTTGCCTCTCCCTTGGATAACATCGGGGGGGGGGGGGCGTGGAGAGGCAAGGCTGATGGGCACAGGTGACTGTTGGTCTTATACAAACAACCTTTCCCAGATTTGTGCCTCTGAGAGGAACTTACTAGGTGCAATCCCATGGTCATTCATGACCAAAGAGGGTCTCTACTCTGTTAATAGTAATAATAATAATGAGAAGGATTTTTCTATTTGTCACAGGGGCATCAGATGAGGGGGGACATTACGAGGACAGTTTACAATATCTGTGCAGGGGGTACATGAAAGATTTGAGGGGAAAGAAAGGGAAGAGGAGGAAATCAAATAAAAAAATACATTATATGCAAAGTAAGGGATAACTTGAATGATGTCCACCTCCTGACACAGGGGAAACTCCAGCTAGGGCCACCTCTGACTTCCTAGGACCCCAGCCCTCAACCAATGGTTGCTCTCCAATTTATTCTCTTTTACTTGTTGCAGTCATTTGACTGTGGCCATGCTGGAGCACCACCTTGAAGGGGTTTAGTCAAACAAATCGACCCCAGGATTGTTTTTTTTAAAGCCTAGTACTTATTCTATCAGTCTCTTTAGCTGAACCACTAGGTTACGAATACACACACACACATATATACACACAATAGGTTTCTTTCAGTTTCTGTCTACCAAATCCACTCACAAGGCTATAGTGGAGGATGCTTG
Source organism: Octopus bimaculoides (assembly GCF_046866305.1). NCBI lineage: Eukaryota > Metazoa > Mollusca > Cephalopoda > Octopoda > Octopodidae > Octopus > Octopus bimaculoides. The sequence goes on from NC_142955.1 coordinate 1,373,286, forward strand.
CCCAAGTTGCCATGCAGAGGGATTGAACCAGGGATCATGTGATTGGGAAGCAAGCTTCTTATCACACAGACACACCTGGACACAATGCTTAGAGTAGGTCCATTCACCCTGAACACTTTTGCCACCCGCCTTTTTACAAATTCACTGTGAGACACCACTTCCCTCTCCACTTTCACTCTTGCCAAGCAGAACTCAATAAACCTAATGATGATAATAATAATAATAATAATAATAATAACCCAAATGTGGAGCCTAAAAACAAACATTTCCTCTAAAAATAGGTGCATTAAGTATGGTTAAAAAACATTCAGACAAACGCATAACAAAAACACTAGGATTTACGAAGCACAACAAATGTCTGATGTAAAACACTCAATATCGTGAAAATAAGAGCACCACAACAAATCTCTGCACATGCCCAAGGCACTCAGAGCTGTGCTCGGTAGTGCAGTGAAAGCATGTGATAAAAATAAGACTACTGAATAATAATAATAATAATAATAATATAAAGATCTTGAAATAGAAATTAGCAAAATGTGGAATCTGAAGAATGACAGCGAAACGGGCTGATTACTACCTAGCTCAGATACCAGGAAACCCCTAAAATGGCTGAAGTTCAAAAGATAGTGCTCATGGGAACTTCCCATATCCTACGTAAAATACTGTCTATGTGATCTCAAATTTTAAAACAAACACAATTTTCTTATGGTTTCTTAAACATTCTCTAGAACAACACACCATGTACAAATCCAAATATATGGTACCCTAGGCATAACACCTACATGAACTTCTAACTTGTTGTCTCTTGAGGTCTCTGGGTGAGACTTGGATCCAACTTGTACAAATGCAAAGCAAAAGTCAAACATAAAATAATAATAATAATAATCAGGACTCAACTACCAACATGGCTCATAAATACTGGCACAAATGTATCGATAGAAAAACCTACAAAAATCATTATCGTTTGGAACTGAAAGAGTTCGCCGCCAGGTTCTTGAAGTGTGATCAGTAAATTGGTGCCACCTTGGTCTGTCAGTCGTGGGCAGCTGGCACTTTCAATTTTCCCATCATACCCCAGGATGATAAGCTGAGAGTTTTAATCAAATAATAATAATAATAATAATAATAGGGTAGTCATGATGGGTATATTGGGTTTTGTATATTTGTACCCGCCGGGTTACTTTGATGGCATGCACTACTATTTCATTCAATAATAATGATAATAATAATAAATTTAATAGAATTTTAGTTCTCAGATTTTGGTCTTCTTGTACAATAAAAGACCATTACTAATCATATTTAACACCCATAAGAAAATATCCAACTGGCTGTTGTCTGAGGCCCCTGGATGGGGTTCGAAGCAGCCTGTATTAAAGAAAGTAACATTGATGTAAATGATAATAATAATAATAATAATAATAATAATAATAATAATAATGATGATGATGATTTCTGATACAGGCGCAAGGTCGGGAATTTTTGAGGGGAGGGGGCATTAGTCGATGCATGCAAATACACAAATATATGTAGCACACATGAGCTCACACATACACAAGCTGATAACATATTTATACACATACATACACACACGTCAGGTCCATACATACATATTTACATAGACATATACATACATGGATGCATACATACATATGCATACATATGTGAATGCAGACAGACAGACAGACAGACATATACATTACATATATATATATATATATATATACATACATTCATCTACACAAGTGGAAATTGAACCCTCAACTGCCATCACCACCACCACCCCCGTCTGCTTTACCCCTCTCCTCCTACGTTACCCCCCTCCATCGCCAAACCCTACACCCACCAAGCAATCCTGTACATGTTCCTACCTCATCATAATCAACAGCAAGTCTCTATTCCCAGTTTTTGTTTTTTTATATACACACAGGCGGTGCTCCAGCAAGGCCGCAGTTAAATTACTGAAAAGAGTAAAAGAGTAACACAAATGAATATACGCATGAACACACACACACACAGTATAAACACACATGCATATATATATATATATATATATACACATCCACATATACAAAGTATGTTCATACGTGTATGTATATATATATATATATATATACATATGGATATATTTACACATGCATATATATACAGAGTATGTTATATCTATATATGTATTTATATACACACAAAGAAACACACATATATATATATATACAATGTACATATGTGTGTGCGCACATGTGTGTGTATATATATAAATTCACATGATTTGTATGTATGCATGTGTGTATATATACATACATACATGTGTGTGTATATATACATACATACATACATGTGTGTGTAAACAAATATATTTATGCATAATTATATTATATATATGCACACACACATATACATGTATGTGTGAATGTATGCACAATTCTATATGTACACACACACACGTGTAAGTGTATGCAAAATTGTATATATATATATATATATATATATATATACAGGCACACATGTATATATACATACATATACACATTTACAAATTGTATATATACATATATGTGTGAGTGTATGCAAAATTGTAAATACACACACATGTGAGTGTATGCAAAACTGTATATATATATATATATATATATATATAGATATATATACACACAAACACAAATATGTGTGAGTGTACGCAAAATTGTGTGTGTATGTATATATATATATATATATATATACACACACAAATATATGTGAGTGTATGCAAAATTGTATATATATATATATATATATACACACACACACACAAATATAAATACACATATACACATTTACAAAACACACAAGCGACATTTTCCTTGCCAACAAAATTCTAAATGATGGCTAAATATTATCTTCATAAATTGCCCTCCCCCACACACCACACACACACACACACACACACACACACCCCTACTTCTTTCACACCTTCATTTGTATTCTTCAAAACAGATCGACACAATAGCATCCTAGGATATCCATAGAAACCTCTTTCAATTATGCAAACATTTTTTATTGTATTAAAGTATAAAACTGCACAATACCTGAGTGGAGTAACTTTATTTCGTATGCTTGTAGACGTGTGTGTGTGCGTGTTTCTGTGTATACGTGTGTTCGTTTATATTTCCATGGTTACCTGTATATGCTTTTAAATAGGGCCCCAAATTAACAACAGGCCGGAGGTTGGCACCCTATATATATATACAGAGTGTTCAAAAAATCTCTCCGCAGTGAATTTTTTTTCCATCCTGCAGAAATCAGCCTAGGAATTGCTCACATGTAAACTCTAATATATTTGTTTGTGTGGAGGCGCAATGGCCCAGTGATTAGGGCAGCAGATTCGCAGTCGTAGGGTCGCAGCTTTGATTCCCAGACCAGGCATTGTGAGTGAGTGTTTATTGAGCAAAAAACACCTAAAGCTCCACGAGGCTCCGGCAGGGGATGGTGGCGAACCCTGCTGTACTCTTTCACCACAACTTTCTCTGACTCTTACTTCCTGTTTCTCTTGTGCCTGTAATTCAAAGGGTCAGCCTTGTCACACTGTGTCACGTTGAATATCCTCGAGAACTACGCTAAGGGTATACGTGTCTGTGGAGTGCTCAGCCACTTGTACGTTAATTTCACGAGCAGGCTGTTCCGTTGATCGGATCAACTGGAACCCTCGACGTCGTAACCGTCAGAGCGCCAACCAACCAGTATTCATTTGTAGTCTTATATCATCTTATAATTATTCTCTAGTAAAAAAAACTTACTGTGGAGAGACTTCTGAACAGCCTGTATTATTTAGCTACGTCTGGATGCATGTAGGTTCATTAATGATAACATGCTCATGTATTATGAAAAAAGAAAAAGAAGAAAAGAAACTGCACATATGAGACATAACTTAGAAGCAGCGTTGCAGATGTGCCAACACATGCAAGCTTGAGACATGGCAGCCCTCATGCACTTCTCACAAAGAATTCTGGAAGGAAATTTGTGAGACCACTACTGAGACACTTCCGGAAAAATATAATTTTAGTAACCGTTGGAAAACCGATTATAGCAGTGACCCGACCAATTCTTAACGATATCTGAAGAAGGAATTTTTATATTCCGAAATATTATTATATCAGACTATGGATAATTAAATTATAACAGTTATACCTTTCCTTCACTGGACATTAAACTCCGCTTGCGAAGACCTGTTGAGGCAAGTGAAATCGAAATCGAACTAAATTCAACGACTGGCCCCCCCATGCCAACGTCTCCTTCATTGGACACTAAACTCGGCTTGTGAAGACCTGTTGAGGCAAGTGAAATCGAAATCGAACTAAATTCGACGACTGGCACCCATGCCAACGTCTCCTTCATTGGACACATGTATGATTTTATATATGTGTGTGTATGTGTGTGTGTGTGTGTTTATAATTATCATACATGAATCTCAATCAAAATTGCTGACCATAAAACTTCAGTTGTTCAACCAGCTCAGCCACCTGCATATGGTTGAGTATACCATGGACGTATGTACACTTAACATAACTCTCTGCACACAGAATCAGCTTGATGCAGTGATGTGTGACGAGGCTGCCCCCTCCTTTTGAATTACAGGTACAATCCACCATAATGGGCTTCAGCACAGTTTCCATCTACCCGACATTTGATGTTACTCACAAGGTGGGGGTGAGGGATGGGGGTGACATGTGGCTTTCACAGAAAAAAAAAAATGAGTACCTTGTTGTGGGATTGAAACTGGGACGTCACAGTTGCGAAGCAAACTTCTTAACTATTGAAGCAGACTGCACTTGTGTTTGTCATCATCATCACCATTATCATCATTACCATCATCAATCATTGTCATTATCATCGTCATCATCAGCCTCCTCATCATCATCATCGTCACCACCACCATCATCATCATCATCATCCTCATCGTCACCACCACCATCATCATCATCACAATCATCATCATTATCGTCATCATCATCCTCCTCATCATCACAATCACTGTCATTGTCGTCATCATCACCACCACCTTCACATAATCACTGTCATCACCACCGTCATCATCAACACCTTCATTGGTACCATCACTGTCATCATCACCATCGTCATCATCACAATCACCACCACCTCCATCTACCCCACCGCCATCTACCCCCACCGCCATCATCTTTCAACCCTTTTTACTTACATCCACTAACATTTCCATTGCACCTGATGGCGAAAAGCAGTTTTACGATGTCCGTCTCTCTTTCGTTGAGGAATGTCGTGTTTTGTTATGTCAAGTTTATTGAGACAAGGTGACTTGCAGAAAATACCATTGCTTACCAACCACATGGTTCCGGGTTCAGTCCCACTGCGTGGCACCTTGGGCAAGTGTCTTCTACTATAGCCTCTACTATAGGTGTCGTTTAACATCCGCTTTCCATGCTGGCATGGGTTGGACACTTTGACTGAGGACTGGTGAGCCGGAGGCTGCACCAGACTCAATCTAATCTGGCAGAGTTTCTACAGCTGGATGCCCTTCCTAACACCAACCACTCTGATAGTGTAGTGGGTGCTTTTACGTGCCACCGACAGAGGAGCCAGTCGGGTGGTTCTGGCAATGACCATGCTCAAAAGGTGTCTTTTACGTGCTACCTGCACAGGAGCCAGTCCGGCGGCACAGGCAACGACCATGCTCGAATGCTGTTTTTCACATGCCACCGGCACATGTGCTGGTAAAGCGATGCTGGCAACGATCATGCTCGAATGGTGCCTTTCACATGCCACTGGCATGGGAGCCAATCCGTGGCCCTGGCAACGATAGGCAACAATGAGATCGACAATGAAAATTGGTTAATGGGCGTATATGCCATATTTCAGGAGTTTTTGCTCCTTCATAAACACCCATATATATATATATATATATATATATATATATATATATATATATATATATATATATAGGTAAGCATTATCAGATGACTTGACTAAACTCATCCACCATGCTGTCTCACCTGGCACAATGTCACATTTTGTGGTTGCACTCCATCTTCCAGCTGAGAGGTTTTTGCCTTGCAAGTTACTTGGCGACCCCACTGGGGTAGGTGCCTCATAAAAAGCACTAGTGCTTATATTACATTAAAAGCACCCAATATACCCTTAAAGTGGTCAGCTAGACATCGTAGAAACAGCAGCCAAATTTCCCTCAAATCACACCTTACTGTCTTATGTATGTGTATATGTAAGTGTGAGCCAAAAAGGAAGATCCCAACATGGTAGCTAAACCTAACAGAAATAACAGCCAAATCTCCCTTGTATCACATCCAACTGTCTTATGTATGTATGAGCTAATGAAGGAGACCTCCAGATGGTAGCTAAACCTGACAAAAATAACAGCCAAATGTCCCTCAAATCACACCTTATCGTCTCATATGTAAATGTATGAGCCAACGATGGAGACCTCCACATGGTAACTCGATTTGCAAGAAATAACAACCAAATCTCCTTCAAATCATCCCTTATTACCTTACATATTTATATATGTATGAGCGAATAAGAGAGGCTACTACATGGTAGATAGACCTAGTAGAAATAGCAGCCAAATCTCCCTTTAATCACACCATTGT